>NC_138375.1:79325431-79457660 GCF_054177405.1 Leptonychotes weddellii | reverse complement strand
GGGCGCCTGGGTGGCTCAGTTGGTTAAGTGACTGCCTTCGGCTCAGGTCATGATCCTGGAGTCCCTGGATCGAGTCCCGCATCGGGCTCCCTGCTCGGCAGGGAGCCTGCTTCTCCCTCTGACCCTCCCCCCTCTCATGTGCTCTCTCTCTCTCATTCTCTCTGTCTCAAATAAATAAATAAAATCTTTAAAAAAAAAATGGAGAAGGGCAGAAAAAAACTGAGTATGATTGTGAGGATGGTTGCTATGAATTAGTTAATCATGTAAATGTAAATGTTTTTATCCAAAGAGACTTAAAACTATCCACTATTGGATGGTGGCCTAGTTTTGTTTCTGTGTGTGGGTATAATTTTTCTGTCCTCTTTATCCCTATCATTCTTCCCTATGCTCTCCTGAATATTATAAATAGTGATTAGAGGGCTGTTACCCCATAAAGGGAAAAATATGTATAGATGAGCAACACCTAGTTATAATTCAGTGAGGCTGTTTGGATTCTACATTATGTAAAGTACTAATTTTATTAGGCTTTCAAAATTGATATAAATTTAGAAATATAATTTTCTTGAGATCAGTTACATACACACATATACGTATATTTATTTTGAAATTTTCTTTTTTGAAATACTTTCTTATTTTTTTCCACAGATTGTTTTGTAGTTTTAAACATCTCTAATCTGATAAGGAAGACTATATCTATATCTATATTTATATCTATATATCAATCTATGTGTAACAATGCTCAGGAGAGGTCAAACTAAAATCACTGAAAAATATTTCTCAAAAACTTATATTTCTAAGGACCATTGGTAGAAAGATCCATTTAGAATTAAGATAAAGCTAAAGGCCCCATAACTGTAAGAATCAAAATATGTTTTTCTAAATAGAAAAAACTCATATTATGCCTATTTCTTAGGCACTTTTATTGCAGGTTGCCTTGCTGTATGTCAGTGAAATGATGAGGAAAAATTTGGAATTTATGAATTAGATGAGATTCTAGTTAATACATATCCAACAACCACTTCTCCTTTCATGATTTTTAAAATTGGACTGTACATTCTGCCCTCTTAAGTAACAGAGAAAATGTTTAATAATATTGAAATCAAACTTACTAGGTTAAGTTCATTTTAGGAACATTTCTCTTGCCATAATTTAGTTTAAATTATCTTCATAGAGACTGGATTTTCTTCACAACCACAATGCCTTTTTTTTTTTTTAATATTGCCTTTTGGCTTTTATTCTGAGGCAGGCTCTTTTTAATTTAAACATGATCTGTTGTATTTACTTTGAATGCCAATATATTGTGTATTACCCACCAAGTGACTCTTTCTTTCTGCTATTCAGAATTAAATAAACCAAGACGCAACACATGTCTTAAAACCACAATAGTTTATTTATAAGAAGAAAGACAGCCCATCAAACTTTCCACAGGAATTTAAAAAATCCACTGGGGACTCAAAGCCTTTACTTTCTTTCCATTCATATAATTTTGGTTTTGGCTTAACACTTAGCACAATATTCACTTCAAAAGAATATCCCTTGCATTTAAAGTAAACAATCATTGTTCTACACAGACTTTTAATTTTTACCCTTTTTTCTGCCCTTTGCCACTTTTCTTCTCTTTCCAATTCTTTGCTAGCATTACATTCAGAGTATGCCAGATATAAAATCCCTTTTAGTTTATATTTTGATATGGAGACTAACTCATGAAAGATCAAATTGTTACATTTTGCTTCATTTCCAATTACTTTTGACATCTATAGTTTCTTAACATTTTAAAATGATACTTTGATTATAGGGGATGAGATAGGACAAAATAACTGCAATTAGAAATAGATTCTGGCTTTAGAAAGGAAAATTCAGTTTGAACATGATGCAAGGCAATGAGGTTTCATTTTGGGTTCAAATTCTTTGGGACTGGGTAAGCCAAAACATATGATCTAGGGTGGCCTCAGTCTCATTCAAAGTAGATCTCATAAAATAACTTCAAATCTCACTGCAAGAAACATGATTACTAATGACCAAGTGAGATTCAAGAGCAAATATTCATACATTGCCAAGTCCTATCTCTTGCTGTGCTCTCTAAAGAACAGGTTCATAAATTGTGGATCCACCTATGCTTTGATCACTGAAGATGTCTGGAATACATAAAGGTTCCCTCTTTTTCGGGCCCATTGGAGTCATAAACAATTGAAAATTTACTTCAGTTTCACAGTTACACTGGAAATCCTGAAATCTTGCACTTCATATTGAGAAGTCATACTCAGCCAACACAATATATGTGATATATATAACATCTTTTACCAAAACACAAGGACTTGCCAAATGAGCAAAGAGTTTGCTTTTATGATGAACGTGTAAAAAGTCATGAATTTGCTTCCAGAAAAACCTTATTGACTGTTGTGGAAGGTACTGTGCTAAGTGTTAGACAACATACATCTTGGCCCTTAGGCAGTTCACAGCTCTGCAGCTCTTATTCTCCTCTGCAGGTAATAACCCTATTCAATGGAACATATACGGGTGCTCCCTATCTTAACATTCTGTTCCCAAAGGCCTTTTGCAAACAGAACCTTATTTCCATTGAAATATGTAATTTATAAATCTGTATCTTATAGAATATGATTCTATAAATGCATACCTTGCCACTTTAAATATGTTTTAGTGTCATAAATATCCATGCATGCATTTACTATGTGGAAGTCCTGTATGTATGGGACTTATTAATATTTTCCCAATGTGTTCTAACACATACGTATGGACTGGTCTTACTCTCTTGCTCTCATTTGATCTCTCAAGTCATGATTATAATGCAATAAAAGAGAGATGTGAATAACCCAAATACCATTGAAATAACAGGAGTTTGTACAGAAAGAATTCACAGGGCACAGGAAGAAAGACTTCTTTGTGGCAGCTATTATATTTCCTATAACTTTGCTTTCTATTCTTTGTGCCTGCAACCAACACCTTCGTGTTTCTTGGGAAATCCAGTATGTTGCAGTCACTTTTGTCATATGTAGTGAAGCTCATTTAAGATTGTGGACTGTGAAGTCAGACTTAATGATTTTGCCACTTTCTAGCTAAGTCCCATTAGGCAGGAAAGCTTACCTATTTGTGCTCTGTTTTTCTCACCTGAAAAATGGAGTTAATCCCCATCATTAATTGGGTCTAAGCAGGACAGATTTTTAATTAACTACTCTGAAATCAGGTTGAGTCTTGCAGTTGATGGCTGATTTATGTTGTTCAAATTCAAAAGAATTTGAAACTCTCTCATCCTCATTGTCAAACCTCCCACTTCAATCTATTTTTCTTCATTATTCCAAGCATGGGGTTGCCTTCAAGTACTCTCTTTCTTGTTGTAGGTCCTCACTTGCTGAAATTTACTGCCCCTTAGGTCCAGTTGATGTTATGATTTAATGGGTAACATTTTCTCCCCCTTGGTGGTGCATAACATAATGGCATGTCTAACCTTTGATACTGAGATAAAGTATGATAATTGTAACTCCCTTATAGGGTTCTGCCAAGGATTAAATAAGTTAATGCAAATAAGGCACTAGCACAGTACCTGGCAATAAGTATCAATTATCATATAATATGCCTGATGGAACATATTGCTTAAGGTTGAGTCTGTGAGAGGGGGATGTTGTATGTGTTCTTAGGAGAATCAGATAGTCACACTTTGGTCTCTGTTATTGTAAAACTCAATTTGGGCAGCAGAGGAATGATTATTTCCTCTAGCTTGTTCAGTAGATTCTAAGCTTCCTAAAAGCTGAAATTGAGTCTTTTATTTTTAGCAACTATTAGACTTTTATGAATATGGTTTATATTCAGGAAATACTTGTAAAGCATATATCCTCTTCCTTGTTTACTTAATCTCTTTTATATTGGCAAAATAAGTATGAAAGAGTCATATAATTGGTAGTTGAAAAATAATTACTGGCTTAAATATGTGGCCCGCAATAAATAAACATGATTTCTCCATAGTCATGCTTTCCTAATCTTCTTACCAATGTGCTCCCTTTAACAAACACATTTAAAATTTTCTTCCATTAGTCTGATACCTGTGAAACTATAACCCTTAAAGGGGAGATTGAATATCAAGTAGATTTACTTATGAATTTACTGAAGGTTTTCATTAGATCTTACACATAGAATCAGATCCATCTTAATGATTCATGGGTGCTTACATTTGTTATAAATCTTTAGCATATTTATACATTCATATTCCTTTCTTCTCTTTCTCTCAGCTTCATCAAAGACCTGGGAATGTTCGGTAATCTCATGTTCCTTATTTTACCGTACATATGGTATACTATTGCATCTATTGCTTCCATATGATTCTTCCAAGAAATTGCTGCAGTACAAAATTCTCCTTTAGGAGAAGGCAGCAATTCCATCAATTCATCCAAGAGAACATTAAAAAATGGGCTTTCTGAAGACTCCTACTGGACCTAAGGGGCAGTAAATTTCAGCAAGTGAGGACCTACAACAAGAAAGAGAGTACTTGAAGGCAACCTCATGCTTGGAATAATGAAGAAAAATAGATTGAAGTGGGAGGTTTGACAATGAGGATGAGAGAGTTTCAAATTCTTTTACCAAGGGTTACCAGACTTTTTCAGAAAACTCCAGCTAACAACTATTTTAGACTTTGTTAGTCATTTGGTCTCTGAAGCGACAGCTCCTCTACCATTTTAGATCAAAAGCAGCCATAGACTATGTAAACAAATGAATGTGGCTGTGTTCCAATAAAACTTTATTTACAAAACTTGTGGGAGGCTGAGGGTCAGACTTGGCCTTTGGGTCATAATTTGCGGACTCCTGTTATACAGGATGAAATTGTCTCCATATTTTAATGTATTTATGAAAATACAATGAGCACCTGAGTATTTGCTTAGCACTGTGATTTTTTAAAAATTCTGGCTTCTTTGTTTCAGAGGTACAGATCTGAGAGTCAACAGTCTTGCACAATTCACAGCGCTTACCAGAGCACATACCCTCCCCAGTGTCTATCACCCATATGTTAAGAAAAAAAAAAAAGAAGAAGAAGAAGAAGAAGGTAGCAGGAGGGGAAGAATGAAGCGGGGGAAATCGGAGATGTAGACGAACCATGAGAGACGATGGACTCTGAAAAACAAACTGAGGGTTCTAGAGGGGAGGGGGGTGGGAGGATGGGTTAGCCTGGTGGTGGGTATTGAGGAGGGCACATTCTGCATGGAGCACTGGGTGTTAATGCACAAACAATGAATCATGGAACACTACACCTAAAACTAATGATGTAATGTATGGGGATTAACATAAGAATAAAAAAAAAAAATTCTGGCTTCTTTTATAGAAGGCAGCATCCCTACTACTATAGGGAAGATCCCAGCTTTTGTTTATCTTTCCACTTGGCCCACAGTTGTATATCTTCTTCTGTTCCCATGGTTGTCTATTTTCCCCATGACAGGCATTTTCAGACAAGAGCTAGTCTGTATTATCTCATGTATAGATTTGAACCTTAGATGGATCTTGAGATAGTAAACTTCATATCTGATGAGCTCTTTGGAGACGTTGGACTTAACAGTGTGAGGAGAGACAGAACAGATAGTGTCATTGTGAAAAAGCATGCTTTTCATATGTGAGCTGGATTTCCTTCCTCTATACCTGCACAGCTGCCAGCAGAAGACCAAGACTATGTGTCCTATGAGATACATAGAAGCTAAAAGTAGGTTCTAAATTGGAATACCCAGGACCTTGTATTACTCATTATGATTATTTTTCTTTCTCTTTGGCAGTGGTCTTTATTAATCATAATGAAATAAGATTTGAGTTTTCATACCTTTCTGAGATACTTCAATTTGCCTTAGACTCCACAGCATCCCACATGTGGCCCAGAATAGGTGGTCAACAAATGTTTGTTGAAATAATTAACACAGTTGTATTTTACAAGGCCTCTGAGGTTTCCACTCGCCTCTTATGAGTAACTAGTGTAATACCATGATATTAGATACGAATCCTACTTTTTTTTTAAAAAAGAAATCTTCAACATATTCACTGCACTATTTTGTTCCTCTGACTGGAGAGGTAGAGGCAAATTGCATGGGGGATGTTTTTTATTACATCTGTAGAAAATGTATAAGTACTCAAGACTAATTTTTCCACAGAATTATAAATCACAATTTTTCTCTTTGAACTTGCTATTGGCAGTCCCACAAACTTCTTAGACAATATGACAATTCTTTAAAAGTCAAAAATATCTATTTTTATTCATGTAATACACAGTTAAGTATTATGTATATTTTTGTTCTTTTTCTGCCTACTACTGTTTATGCATTAGATACTAGTATTGTTTCTATGATTAGATGCTTCTCAGGCATTTGTCTTAAATTAAATTTCCATATGTTTAAGGCAGTGACTTACTAACGCAGAATTTTGGCATTTGCATGTATTTTATTCCATTGCAAAATTCTATAGCATCTGTAATTATTTAATGATCAAAACAGTTACTTGATCTTGTCAATATTGCTATTTCTAACTAACATATGAGAATGGAGATGTCCTTTTTTTCTCTTTCACATATTAATTATCACACTAAATTGAAAAACAGAATAAAAAAAGTTTCATTCTCAAATAATTATTGCTTGTCATCCCAACCTGAGAAGCATTGAGCTAAGAGGAGAAGTGTTACTTTTCTAAAGATAAAAACTCAATTTACACTTACTATTTGGAATTCTTCTAATAAGAAACTCACCTGGAAACTAATACTAATTATAATTTCTGTGCCTCTAGCAAGGGGGGAAAATAGTCATAAGAGCTCTGGTCTACCAGCCCTGGTAACTGGATTTTAGGTGAAGCAATCTATAAAACATACCTGCTAAGGACCCTAGAACAATTTCCAGAGGCTCAAGAATAAGAGTGAAACCATATTTCATCAATCCTGAGTCAACATCTTTCCACATTTTATTTTACATTGCTATACTGATGTCTTTTTTTATAAAGATTTTATTTATTTATTAGAGAGAGAGTGTGTGTGAGAGAGAGAACATGAACAGGGGGGAGGGGCAGAAGGAGAGGGAGAAGCAGACTCCCCACTGAGCAGGGAGCTCGATGCAGGGCTCCATCCCAGGACCCTGGGATCATGATCTGTGCCGAAGGCAGACATTTAACCAACTCAGCCACCCAGGCACCCCCTGATGGTGTCTTTATTTTATTTTTTCCTTTTCTCTCTCTTTTTTTGTATATGAATTATAATTAGCATGCAGTGTTATATTAGTTTCACGTGTACAGTATAATCAATAATTCTATGCATTATTCAGTACTCATCAGGATAAGTGTACTCTTATCCCTTTTATCTATTTCACCCATCCTCCCTTCCTCCTCCCCTCTGACAACCACCAATTTGTTCTCTGTATTTAAGAGGGCATTTTTGCTTGTCCTTTTTTTTCTGTTTATTCGTTTTATTTCCTAAATTCCACATGACTGAAATCGTATGGTATTTGTCTTTCTCTGTCTGACTTGTTTCACTTAGCATTATACCCTCTAAGTCTATCCATGTTGTTATAAATGGCTGGATCTCATTCTTTTTTATGGCTGAGTAATGGTCTATCAAACACATGTGCTATATCTTCTTTATCCATTTATCTATTGATGACACTTGGGTTGCCTCCATATCTTGGCTATTACAAATAATGCTGCCATAAACATAGGGTGCATACGTCTTTTCGATTTAGTGTTTTCATGTTGTTTGGGTATAGCTAGCAGTGGAATTACTGGATCATATGGTAAATTCTATTTTTATTTTTTTGAGGAACCTCCATATTGTTTTCCCCAGTGACCACATCAGGCTGCATTCCTACCAACAGTGCGTAAGGGCTCCTTTTTCTCTACATCCTTGTCAACACTTATTTCTTGTGTTGACAGGTATAAGATGGTATCTCATTGTGGTTTTGATTTGCACTTCCCTGATGATTAGTGATGTTGAGCATCTTTTTTTAAAGATTTTATTTATTTATTTGACAGAGAGAGACATAGTGAGAGAGGGAGCACAAGTAGGGGGAGTGGGAAAGGGAGAAGCAGGCTTCCCGTGGAGCAGGGAGCCCGAAGCAAGGCTTGATCCAGGATACTGGGATCATGACCTGAGTCAAAGGCAGACGCTTAATGACTGAGCCACCCAGGCGCCCCTGATCATCTTTTCATATGTCTATTGGCCATGTGTATGTTTTCTTTGGAAAAATGTCTATTTAGGTTCTCTGCCCATTTTTTAATAAGATTATTATTTCAGTGTTGAGTTATATAAGTCCTTTTTGTATTTTGGGTATTAACCTCTTATTGGATATATCATTTGCAAATATCTTCTCCCATTCAGTAGATTGACATTTTGTTTTGCTGGAGGACGTTTCCTTCACTGTGGAAAAGCTTTTTATTTTGGTGCAGTTCCAACAGTTTAATTTTACTTTTGTTTCCCTTACCTGAGGAGAGATATCTAGAAAAATGTTTCTGCAGCCGATTTCTACAGAAATTACTGCCTGTGTTTTCTTTCAGGAGTTTATGGTTTCAGTCTCACATTTAGGTCTTTAATCCATTTTGAGTTTATTTTTGTGTATGGTGTAAGAAACTGGTCCAGTTTCATTGTTTTGCAGGTAGCTGTCCAATTTTCCCAGCACCATTTATTGAAGAGACTGTCTTTTCCCCATTGTATATTCTTGCCTCTTTTGCCCTGGTTCATTAATTGACCATTAATAAATTGACCATTAAGGGTAGGTTTATTTCTGGGCTCTTTATTTTGTTCCTATGATCCATGATCATGGAATATCTTTTCATTTGTTTGTGTCATCTTCAGTTTCTTTCATCAGTGTTTTATACGAATACAGGTCTTTCACCTCCTTGGTTAAATTTATTACTAGGTATTTTATTCTTTTTGGTGTAATTGTAAATGAGATTGTTTTTATAATTTCTCTTTCTGCTACTTAATTATTAGTGTACAGAAATGCAACAGATTTCCATATATGAATTTTTTATCTGTGACTTTACTGAATTCATTTATCAGTTCTAGTAGTTGATTTGGAAGTCTTTAGGGTTGTGTATGTATAGTATCATGTCATCTGCAAATAGTGACAGTTTTACTTCTTCCTTACCAATTTGGATGCTTTTCCTTCCTTCCTTTCTTTCTTTCTTTCTTTTTTCTTTCTTTCTTCCTTCTTTCTTTCTTTCTTTTTTCTTTCTTTCTTCCTTCTTTCTTTCTTTCTTCTTTCTTTCTTCTTTCTTTCTTTCTTTCTTTCTTTCTTTCTTTCTTTCTTTTCTTTCTTTCTTTCTTTCTTTCTTTCTTTCTTTCTTTCTTCTTTCTTTCTTCTGTTCAATTGCTGCAGCTGGGACTTCCAATACTATGTTGAATAGAAGTGGTGAGAGTGGACATCCTTGTCTTGTTCTTGATCTTAGAGGAAAAGCTCTCAGTTTTTCACCACTGAGGATGATATTAGCTGTGGGTTTTTTATATCTGGCCTTTATTATGTTGAGGTATGTTCCCTCTAAACCTACTTTGTTGAGAGTTTTTATCATGAATGGACATACTTTGTCAAATGCTTTTACTGCATCTACTGAGATGATCATACGGTTTTTATCTTTTCTCTTATTAATGTGGTGTTTCATATTGATTGATTTTGAATATTGAACCACTCTTGTGTCCCTGGAATGAATTCCCACTTGATGGTGGTGAATGATTTTTTTTAATGTATTGTTGGATTCCATTTGCTAATATTGAGGATTTCTCCATCTTTGTTCTTAGAGATATTGGCCTATATTGATGATGTCTATTATAATCAATAGCACTTTATATTAGATGAAATACAATATTTAAGGATAACAGTTGGCATTTATTGAGCATCTACTGTGTCTAAGCCACTCTTCTAGGTATTTTACACAGGGTATCTTATATAACCTCATGAGATCTTTAAGATGAGAAAGCAGATATTTAGAGAGGTGGACAACTTGCCTAAATCACAAATCTGAATCTCTGACTCTGAGAGGTTGCTACTCCAAGATTCTCTGCTACATTGCTAACATGGTGAAAGGGGAAAAAGGAAATGGCTATGTGGATATAGGGGTACCCTTGAGAACCAATGAAAGGAAATACAATTAGGCCTCAGGGAAAGATGGACCAGAAAGTAGAACTGTGTCAGGCTTTTCTTAGCTTTCTCTTTGTTGTGTTACTGTACCCTGAACAGATGCTTTCTTCTTTCTTTCTGCAGGCTGGCTTTCTCTATTTTGCCAAAAGGCAAAAATTTTCCCTTTACCCATCATCTGGCCCATTTAAAATACCTTAACATCCTCTAGGTATGGAAAAGGAAGGAGGGAGTCACCCTGTACTAAAGTGAGAGTTTGGCTACACTGCTGTCAATTGGAAGGGGTTTCCAGAGAATGAGGAACTGTTAGATCATGGAATGGGTAGACACTCTCAAAGTTGTGCCTACTCATTCAGTGTTGTGTGGACTCTCACAAAATGCATAAGAATATACGTAGTTGGATCTTAACTTTGGAACAAGCCAGTCTTCCTTTGGATGCTGTCTAATGTACAACTACCTGTTAGTCCTGGTTTGTCCTGTAGTTCATTTTATGACTTGGATATGCACATCTGGCATCTTCACTATGTCTCCTTATATTTGGAGTAGCATCTTCCAGTAAATAATATGGAATATCTGTTTTAAGGAAGCAGCAGTCCCTGTGAAGTTAGGGAAGCATCATGGCTAATGTGAAACTTAAACCAAGTTCTGAAAGGTATATAGAATTTAGATTGCAAAGAAGGGGAGGCCAGTTAAGGTAAAGGGCAGTCTTATTTGCTGACAAATGGTATAAAGAGGCTGAACATATCCAGGAAAAAAAAAATGGTTGTATTTTATGGAGATTTGAGAATTGTTCGGAAGTTAGTTTGTAACATTATGTAGAACTGTGACAAAGATTGCACAGCTATTCAATAAATCCATTTATTTTTGCTACGTAGCACATTTTTAAAACCCTTTTACAGATATCTTGGACATATAACTGCTTCAGGCCAATGGAATGTGGATGGGCAGCCTGACTCACAATAACCCACTGTGTAATCCTTTACTTTCTCTCTTTCCCATTTGCTGACTTGATTTTGTACTCATGTTGAAAATCACAGAACCTCTATCTGTCTTGTTCCTGAATGATCACATGGAACAGAGACCCTTCCCTTTGCACAACTGGAATTTACATGAGTGAGAAATAAATTGCTATTGGGACAAACCACTGGAAAGCTGTTACAGGGGCTAGCTAATACAAGGACCTAATGGTCCAGAATAAGGTGTTCAACCTTTATCTCATAAAAGTAAGAAGGCTTTTGAGTAAAAAGCCAGGAGGATGAAATAAATGTTTTAATAAGATCAGTGTGACAGAAGGAAGCAGGACAGCTAGAAGCAGGGAGAGATGATAGCCTGAGTTACTAGATAGAAGGCAATTATTCCAAAAGCCAGACAAAAGAGAACCAAGGGGATCAAGCCACGCAAGGACAAAGGAAGAGAGTTCCATGCAATGGATTTCAAAGTTACCAAAAATCTCAGTAATACCAAGAGGCCAAATCTTAAGAAAAAGCCAATAAATTTAATGGTGTGGATACTAATGTTGATCTTTGAAATGCTAGTGTCATGGAATAATAAAGGTGGAAAATACATTGCAGTGGGTTAAGGAGGAAATACATAGTATTTGTCAAAAAAAAATTAAGCAAGCAATTTTGAAACAAACTGTTACTTTTGAAATAAAAGCTCAGTTTTATAAGATTTCAAATTATTACCCATATAACTGCTAGATGGTTTTCAACAAGGGTTTATCTAGGACACTGTAAAGCATCCCCTTTTAGATTCATTTTGCCTTACTCCATGATCATAAACCTTAGTGAGTCATGGGCCTCATTTTCCTGAGACGACCTTAGAATTCTTCTCAACACCATGCTCTAGGTAGTAATTTCCAATTCATTTGAGTTGGCAGTACTTTTTTGCTAATTGTATTTTTTCATAATCTTAGAAATTTTGCCTTTTTAAGGGTTGTGAAAGGGGGACTGAGGAGGAGTAATACAAATACTACTTAGCTATACATGACTGGGTGGTATTAGAAGTTTTTCAAACCCACAGCAGTGAAAATTTATTATAATTCAGCACTCATTTCTTATCAGTCAAGCCATTTTCTTACATTGATTTTCTCCACAATTGGTATCATTATTATTCCATTGTCTTTAAATATTATGCTTTAGGTTCACTCAGTTCTTTATGATTGTCATCACTATTATTTAATGATAACATTTACATAGGATCTTTTACTCGAAGAATCCTTATACATGCCATACTTCATATAGTTCACTAGATTAAAGGAAAACTATTTGAACTCCTCTGTCAATTTTTTTTTTTTCCCTCTCAGGGGTTTCTCTATCTGGGGCTTAGTTTGAGCTGTGGGCTTTCTGCCAGCTGGAAACTGGACTGATTTTTGTGAGTGGAGCCATAGCCCTTATATGTTAGTGTAGCATTACAGTGGTTTTCTGTTTCCCATTAGGCATTTAAGAAGAAGCACTCAAATGTGATCTGCGTTTTGTAACATAAGTTCTGTATAACACTGGTAGCCCCAGGAGCTGTTAATAGCAAGATGGGAAGCACAATTAAGTGTTATTTTTTCAGAGGCATAGACCTGTGTGAAATTTTGACAAGGTGACCACCTTGATCCCTATTTAAAAGCTTATACACCATGTGAGAAGGACATAGGCTGCCACTATTATCATCTATTAAAACTATAATAACAATTATTTTTCACAAATTAATAGTTGGCCACTTGGTGGTAAAAAGGTGAAAGGATAAGACAGAAAACCTGAAAGTTCACTCAGAAAGAAGTGCTGTGACAAGAACATTATTAGGGCTCAATATATATATATATACTTATGGCCTGAATTTTGATTGGGCCAAGAAATCAGAAAATTCTTAAATTGGGTGGGATGATGTGAAGATACTTAAAGACTGGGTAGGAGACAGAACATAACATCTTTTTTTTGTTTATAGCTGGACATTCCTAGTTAAATTATATTGACAAATACAATAATAATAATGACTAACATTTATTGAATATTTATTATACACCAGGCATTGTTTATTTTAAATGTGTTTTATGTATTATCTCATAGACTGTTTCAAGCAAGAATCAATTTATCTTAAATAAATTATTAAACTTTCCTAAAAAGAAAACATTTAAAAATAATGTGTAATGCTTAATAATATGCATAGAATTTTACTGTTGACTCTAAATTATCCTTAACTCCTTGATCTAGCTCATTGACATCACTGGGCTCTTATAGCTCTTCACTCTGTCATTACTCTCAACTAGGCTCATTTTCTGTGTGTGTGTGTATGTGTGTGTGTGTGTTATACGCTAAATGTCAGAGTTAAGGAAACAAAATTGTCTAAAGCAAAAATTATCCTAATCAGAGAACTGTGTTACTAATTTCATCATCAAGAGAAATCTTATATGAGTTTTAGAGATATTTCTCAATTCTTGATTCCATATAGATTTTTATTTGAAAGGTAAACATTAAAAATACATTGATTCTGATGCTTCTTAAACAACTTTGTAGAAAGAATAGGTATACAGGATTTGTTAAAGCTACTTTCTGGACACTGACATTTTTGTCTCATATGAAGGAAAGCAAAAATTCTGGATTTTCAATGAATCATCTCTTGTTTATTATTTTAAGTATTTTCATTTTTTTATTATGTTCAGTTAGCCAACATATAGTACATCATGAGTTTTTGATGTAGTGTTCAACGATTCATTAGTTGTGTATAACACTCAGTGCTCATCACAACACGTGTCCTCCTTAATACCCATCACCCGGTTACCCCATCTCCCCACCCTCCTCCCTTCTGTAACCCTCATTTTGTTTCCCAGAGTCCAGAGTCTCTCATGGTTTGTCTCCCTCTCTGATTTCTTCCCATTCAGTTTTCCCTCCCTTCCCCTATGGTCCTCTGCACTTTTCCTTATGTTCCACGTATGAGTGAAACCATATGATAATTGTCTTTCTCTGCTTGACTTATTTCACTTAGCATAATCCCCTCCGGTTCCATCCATGTGGATGCAAATGGTGGGTTTTCATCCTTTCTGATGGCTGAGTAATAATCCATTGTATATATGAACCACATCTTCTTTATCCATTCATCTGTTGAAGGACATCTTGGCTCGTTCCTAAGAATTGCAACACCTCTTGTTTTCTGGTGCTGCATTTTATATAGATTTTTCTCCGGGAATTAGTAGAAATTACACTTTTGTGGTATTTTTATGTGCATAGATATGTTTGTTTTTCTGTTTTAGAAAGCATATATGTAAATTTGTTTAGTTAATTAAGACACTTTAAAAAAATGATACTGGTTCCTGGAGGAGTTGGCCTTTAAAATAATGTTGAAATGACATATTAACCTTAAGAAAGTTACCTTTGTTTTAAATACATGTATAATTCTGAATGGGAAGTATTTATGAGTGCAGTGCTGAATTTCAAGTTTCTAGGCACTGTTTGAGAGGGCAGAGAAGGTCATTTCCTATCTCTAGTACCACTACCCCAGTCCAAGATAAAGAAGGACTTTTCTATCTGAGAAATGGTATCTTTTCATGCTAACATGGTGTATATAAATGTGGATTCATCTACCATCCCTGGGAGTCAGATTTTCCAAATAGATTTTACATTATCCTAAAAGTATGATGAGCTCCCTCCTTGTGTGGATCAAGTATAGCAAAGATGGTTTGGCTGGTATCTTCCTAATTATGTTACAGTGCCGTAGGGAATTGGATATCATAGACCAGTGCTTTTCCGACTTTAATATCCATATGGATCCCTGGGACAGCTTGTTAAAATGCCAGTTATGATTCAGTTAAGTTTGGGGTGAGACCTAAGATTCTGTATTTCTGTCAAGCTTCTAGGTGATGCTAATGCAACTGCTCCATTTTTTGTCTTGGAGTAGGAAGGCCATAGATAATGATAAGTGCGAAGAAGTGCCTTTATTTTTTATTTTATTTTTTAAAAGATTTTATTTATTTGACAGAGAGAGACACAACAAGAGAGGGAACACAAGCAGGGGGAGTGGGAGAGGGAGAAGCAGGCTTCCCACGGAGCAGGGAGCCCGATGCATGGCTTGATCCCAGGACCCTGGGATCATGACCTGAGCTGAAGGCAGACGCTTAACGACTGAGCCACCCAGGTGCCCCGAAGTGCCTTTATTTTGACTCTTGCTCATAGTGGTCATATTCTCTGACTCTACACTTTTCATTGATTCTGGACTTCCAGTTTTTGGTAAACATCCTGATGCCCCTACTTAGGGCTCTCACACATGCTCTCTGAAAAAAACAAAACAAAACTATGTCCCAACTTGTCACCTAGCTCATGCCCATAGTTGCATCTCATCTAAGCCTATTTTACTCAGGCAAAACATTCATTTTTTTTTAAGCCTGGGCAAGGTATTACCATAGCACATCAATATCACCTTCAAAAATAATAATTTAACTTGTATAGATTTGGGCAATGTTTGCTTTTTCCATTAGATGGTAAAGTCCATGACATGGTAATGTCCTTAACACCAGAGCTTTTATCTATTCTCAGAATGTCCGTTAGGTTTGGGCAAGCAAGGCCCTGACCTGAATGTAATTTGCAGAAGGACTCTGCCTTTGAACTCCCTTCCTTGGAATTTACTAAGTCCCCCTTTAATATGTGGCACTGGCCCAGACTCAAACCCAGCCTGGAATGTGCATGGATGGACCCTGTCCCTGTTTCTCCCCTTTGAGCACACTCTGAAGCTATACCAGCCTAATCACACCTCCGTCAATCAGATGCTGGAGTAGCTGAGGGATTTATACCTCTGGGATCATCCTGGGACCCGGGGCCAAGCTGGTTCCAAAAGCGAGGCCTGGCAAATGGATCACTCCCACTGGCCAGAGTAGAATTTCTTTTGTAGGATTGGTGATTTGGGACTGCCAGGATAGTGCTGACACAGCTGATTTGAAATGATTCAAATTGTTTATATAGATGGGGGCCTGCAAAAAATTTTATTGGGATCCCAAATACCCTAAGAGTGGTCCTGCCTATCTTACCTAAGTATTCTTAGGTAATTCAAAATGAAATGAATGAATATCCCATATGTTTTACAATCAAATGGGATCTAAATGCTAAAAAAAAAAAAATGGAATGAAGACAAAAGGTAGCTCTCATCTTGATCTTGGGCTCTCAAGGTCTTCCTGGCCACCAGAGGAGATAAGTGAAGTCATGATACAAGCCACAAATATGGCAGTCTCTTAGGATGCATTTGTCAGGTGGCACTTTCATTTTTGACCACAAAAGAGCCCAACCTCACATTTCTCAGCATTTTCTTAACTCTTTTTCTGTTACATTGATACCACAATGTGTGCTCCATATGTGAAAGCAAAGTTAAATCAAAAGCTGCCTTTTCCCTCCAGAAGTCTGTACTTACTATATTGAGCTAAAACTGTGATATTAGAAGGTAAAACTACATGAGTAATACAATCTGACATGCTGAATCATAATTGGGTGCAAAACAAATACATCGCTTCTGAAAATGACGCCTGAAAACATCCTTAACCACTAAGCTATGCTACTCACATTACTTTGGAAATCCTTTCACTATTAATCTAACTTTAAACAGTGTGCTTTTCCTTTTCCAGCACAGCAGGATTAAAGGCTAAAAGAAGACTGGCATGTTTGGGATCACCTTCATAAGCAGGAGTTTGCTGAAAGACAAGGCATTTTAGTTGGAAGCCTCACAGTTAAGGATATGTGAGTGAAAGCCCATCAGCCTAGAGTAGGTGCACCTACATTCTAGAGCCAGGGGTGCCATTTGCTCATGAAACAACCTTGAATGGGCAAGGCAAGCCAATTTGCTGGGCCCCAGTTCCTTCATTTATAAATTGAGGCTAGACTTAGTTATTGGAAGGCCTCTTTCTGGTCAAAATCTATGGGAAAAAGTCCTTCAGATAATCACTGGCTCTTCTCAGCCAGCGTAGGCTCAGCCTCGAGACTGTAGTCCCAGTAAACAAGGGAGCCAAGGTGGGGTAGCTGATTAAATATAGCAGTTCTATGGGGCCTCTTCTTTCCATTAGGTATCTTTGCTTTGGAGGGCACTGGAGCTTCTAATGAAATTGGTTGGACTTAGATACTGGTTTAAATGTTGGAAAATTGAGTCATCTGACATTTCTGGTCAGTGATTTACTACACATTTGGTTCAGGTACTGTACTATTTTAAAGATCAAGGGAGACCTCTGAGGCTTCTCTTTATCTTTCATGCCCATTACTATCATCCCAGAGCTAGTCACCTTCATCATTACCCTGGAATTCTGGTATAGCTTCCTGTTGTTGTCTTTGTACTACTCTTGCTCCCCTCCCCACTAGAACTCATTCTCTAGACAATAGTCAGAACGCTTCTGCTACCTCTTCTTTCTGCCTCCTCTGGGTATAATTGCTATCTGTCCTTCTCCTTCCAGTTCTGTATCCCAGGAGGCCAACTTAAAATTGATGGTGCCATAGATGGGCTTCCTTACCTTTTGGCTTCTATTGACTTTGGTCAATAGGGGAGGCACTGGTAAGAGATCAGTGGGGTTATTTATCACTCAGGCTATCTCTCACCCAGCCTCTTTACTTTTCAGGGCACTGTTTGGCAGGGACAGTGAGCTTCTCCTGAAGGCCCATATCCTATTATATGGCCCTCTCTTTCAGTTACAGCTACAGCTATAGCTCTTTTTAAATTCTGGGGATTCCTTCCTTTCCTTGTCCTTTTGGTCCCAGGGGTGATAATGCTTCCCTACTCTTGATAACTTACGAACAATTCAAACTCCCCAGTTTTCCCCCTTAACTCTGTTTAATATTTACAAATTGTCCCTTTATTAAATTATCTTTGATTAAACCATCTGAATGTATCATCTACTTTCTGTCACGTCCTTGGCTGATAGAGGGGAGAGATAATTCACATACCATAAAATTCACATTTTAAAGTATACAATTTAGTGGTTTTTAGTATATTCACAAGACTGTATACCTATCATCGTCTAATTCCAGAACATTCTTATCACCCTAAAAAGAAATCTTGTAGCCACTAATAGGTACTCTTCATTTCTCCCTACCCTTACTTCCTGGCAACTACTAACCTAATTTCTATATCCATTCTGGTAGTTCATACTCATGGAGTCATACAATGTGACCTTGGGTCTGATTTTTTTCACTAAGCATAATGTTTCACTGTTCATCCACATTGTAGCATGCATCAGTACTTCATCCTTTTCTATGGCCTAATGATATTTCATTGTATGGATATACCACATGCTATTTACCCATTTATTGCTTTATTGATATTTAGGTTGTTTCCCCTTTGGTTATCATGAATAATGCTGCTATGAATTTTCAGGTATAAGTTTTGTATGAACATATACTTTCACTTCTCTTGGGTATGTACCTGTAAGTGGAATTGCTGGATCATATGATAACTCTATGTTTAATTTTTTGAGAAACTAACCAATTGTTTTATACAGTGGCTGGACCATTTTATATTCTACTAGCAATGTGTGAGGATTACAGTTTCTCCACATGCTTGTCAACACTTGTTATTTTCCTTTTTTTTTTTTAAAGAAAGATTTTATTTTTAATTAATCTCAGCACCCAATGTGGGGCTTGAAATCACAACCCCAAGATCAAGAGTCATATGATCCATTGCCAGAGCCAGGAAGGCACTCCTGTTTTTTGTTTTTTTTTTAATTTTTTTATTGTTATGTTTGATTTGCATTTCCTAAATAAATAATGATGTTGAGTTTCTCTTCATGTACTTATTAGCCATTTGTATAACTTTTTGGGAGAAATGTCTATTCAAATCTATGACTATTTTTAATTGGGTTATTTATCTTTTTATTGTTTAACTGTAGAAATTATCTTCTTACTTTTTTTTTTTAATCTTCTTATTGTTGAATTGCAGATATTTTCTCCCATTCTGTGGATTGTTTTTTCATTTTCTTGGTAACATTCTTTGACATAAGCAAATTTTCCATTTTGATAAATTCTCATTTATCTTTTTTTTCCATTACAGCTTTAACATGTTAATCATAGTTATTTTGAATTTCCTGTTTAATACTTGCAACACGTGTCATATCTGAGTCTGGTACTGATGCTTACTTTGTCTCTTCAGACTCTATGTTTTCTTGACTTTTAGCATGCCTTGTAACTTTTTGTTGAAAACCAGACATGATATATTGGGTAAGAGGAAGTGAAGTAAATAGGCCTGTAACATGAAGATTTATCTTAATCTGGCTAAGCGTTGGTCTGTATTTATGTTTGCTGTAGCTGTAGATGCCAGTAGCTTCACATTTCCCTAGTGTTCTTATTTTATTTACCCTGTTGACTTTTGTGCTTCCCTAAGTACTCCTCAGAGAGAGTCAGCATCTTGCAGCTCTTTCAGCTATAATCCCTGTTGTTACATTGGAGCCCTGTTGATGTGGTAAGGTATGGAGGAGGGGGGATTAAATCTGATCTTTTTTAATCTGAAGATTAAATCTTAGTTTGCCTGTATTTTAGGGCTGTAACCTTTACAAGTATTTCTCTAGTGGTATAGCTTTCTCCCCTCTGCCTCCTATCCTTTTCTTGGGCTATAGCAGTCTTAATCTCTTTCCCTGAATCTCTGACTCCTGTTTTCCATTCTAATTTTTTTTCTTTTCTTTTTCTTCTTTCTTTAGGTAGAACAGAAGACTAGAGAGTGCTGGACTCATCTAGGATGAGTCTCAGGCAATAGTCCTTTACCCTGGATTTTAGGCCTTTGTTACAGAGAAGGCTCTGGATGTGTTTCATAATGAGTATTCTTCCCCTGTTCTTGCCAGGGAGGGAATCTTTCTTGGGTCTTCACTGTGAGAATTTGGTGGGGTTCCTGGTAGTAAAACCCACAAAAGTTTGGGCCTCCTCTCTCCTCAAGACTGTGGCCCCGTGGAGTATCTCATTTTCACCTAGTCCACTCAGCCTCCAGCAGTTTGTCAAAATTACCAGATAAGTGTTCTTACCAGTCTATGGCTCTAGTGACTTCTGTTCCGGGCAAGTGGATCTTGACTGTGACTTGGGATTTTCCTGTCTCTCTGAATTTTTGGGTGGCATTGTGGCACTTTGCCCTGCCACCTTAGTTCTCTGTGGTCCAAGAAGTCGTGGCTTTTCAGTTTATTCAGTTCTTTATTAAAGTAAAGAAATGAGTAGTGACTTCTAAGCTCTTCATGTCTGAATTGAAACTGAAAGTCATGAGTGCATTTTTGAATCCTGAAATATACAATAATGGTGAACCTTGAAAAAAGTAACCAAAGAATAGAATATGAAAACATGAGTAAATATTTTCTAGCTTAATTATGAAAGTCCATGTAATAATTTGATCTGTGGCTGCAAGTATAAATGGAAGTAGCAAACTAGATGAAAATTTACTTTCTCCAAAAATTTACATGAGCTATACATCCAATATTGGTAATCAGTGGATTTCTCTATTTCACTTCTCATTCATGAGAAATACTGCATTGATGTCCATTTGACAAGAGAAGGAGATTCTTCATAGGAAGTAGCATAAAATCTGGTGATTCAGAAAGTTTGTCATGGGATTCGTTTTTATATAGATATTATTATTTTGCATGTAAAACAGTCTTCAGAAGACCACAATGATCCCAGTTTCACTGAAAAGTCACATGTTGATGCAAACCTTATGTTCGCACAGTGGCTGCCTTTTAGTACATCAAACCCTAGTGAACATCATTAGATCAAATGACTGTAAAAGGTCTTAAGTGGAATGATTTTGATCTGCTCTACACATTTCCCACTGGATTTTTGTCCACATTACATAATCACTGTACATTTGGCACAGTATGTTGCCTTTGAAAGAGCTTCAAGATTAAGGAAGCATGAAGACAGAATTGGCCATAAAATCAGAAAGGAGTACTAGAAATATATATGCTGCAAAAACTAAAACCTTCCTTCCTCCTTCAATGAAAACTAAAAGCTCATGCTGAGCTAAAGCTTTATGATTAAGGACTCAACTTAGATAAGCATTAAAGGCTATTTCACATTATTTATCTTCTGATTTAGCTGAGCATTAGTATTAAAAATCTATTTAGTAAAGAATACTAAAATTCATACCCCTGTACAGAAAATGGTCCTATTTACTCTAGGGTGGTCAGTAAGTGTGAATATGAAAAATCACTTGTCAATATACATATAACAGGTTTATATGAAAGCATTTCTGCTTTAAGGAAGCATATCAATGAAGGAAGACCCTATGGATGTGGATAGACTTAAAGGAGATATTGACAACTGAAGAAATATTAAAGGTACTTCACCCAAATTAAGAAGATGACTTGCATATATCTTCTAATACACAGCCTTTTCCTATCACATATCCACTCTTCCAGTGTGAGTAGATTTAATAAAGCAACAGTGACATTAACTTCAAAGAGTTGGGATGTGCTCAGAAGTCACCTCTGGATTCACCACAAACTTCTGCCTTCACTTTTTTTCTTTTCCAGTTGAATTGACTTCAAGTTTAAACATTTTGCCTCCTAAAATGGCATCATTCTTTATGTTGTTGTTGTTTAGCATTATTATTACAAATGCAGAGTTTAATTTAGGGCCTGTTTCCACCAAACCATGATCAGTAATATTATTTTCATAGGTAAAGTAGTTAGGAGGTCTAAGCAAGCAAGTCAGAATAAACATTTTAGAAAATAAACTTTTGTTTGTTGGGAGTGGCCTATAGGAATATTCAAAGATGTGCGAGAGCCAACTTCTATCAGCTCCCAAGAGCAGTTGTTAAATTTTCATTTATTTAATGGGCCATTGTTAGAAATTAAAATATGCAGGCTTATAATTAAATAAATTATAATTAAATTAAAGGTAATAAATACAAAAACATCATTTCCTAATTAATTTTTAACTGCATTGTACTATTATCTATGTTCTTGAGGTTATTTTTATAGTAGAAATACTATACAATGGTGTGTTATTGGGCATTTTTTCCCAACTCCCTATTCATTGATGTCACTTTGGTAGCTTGAAATTGGCCATGGTAGGAGTGTTTACACCATGGAAATCTCCAAATGCTAATAATTGGGGATTGCATTATTGTTTTGTTGATTATACAAGCTTAAAAAAAAAGTGATGGAGAAAATGTTAACAATGCAGATTACATTTAAGTGTCTTGTATGTATTCATTACATGATGAGTAGCACAAAAATCAAAGAACTCTTTCCATTGCCTGATAACTTCGATTTAGCAAAGAAATTGCTCACACATGTCAATGACAAGTGAGTGACATTCTGATATATGTCTTAATTGTATCACTTTCATCTTATTATTACTGATAAATTTTGTACTACATAACCTTAACATTGGTGAAATTTATTTAAAACCTTGTGTGCATAGTTATGTACTCATTTTTCTTTCCCAGAGATGTAGTTAAACATTTATCAGCATGCCACTAAGGGCATATGGGAAACCATTAAGGTTGGGCTACATCTGACCAATTCTTTAGCAGTACTGGTGACAATTACCCTGATATGCAGTAAGGAAAAGAACTTTTCATGACACAAAACTAGTCAGCTATATGAAATCATCAAGTTTATTGAGCTGCCAAATTCCTACCTAGTTTTCCTAATGTAGCATGAACCTCATTTTGTCAATGTAGAGTCACCACGTTCTAAAAGTGGACATAGCAGCACAACATTGGTTTCATCTTTTAACTCTCTCTACAAGAGCTGATTTGGTGAGAGAGTGCTTTGGAACAATGAACTGGAATCTTTTTTTTTCTTAGAATTCTGCAAGCCTTCTGAACCATCAGTCAGGGACCATGGTCTTTGACAGATGTCATTTATCTATTTAAGGATACATATTTGGGCAAGATGTATTTTTTAATTCCAATATCACTTTTTTTACACATTTTATATCACATTAAAAATTTTTTTTTCTAGATATTTTTTTAAGTCAATGTGCAGCTTTCTTCTCAGAGCAGGAAAAAGAAAGGAAAGAAAAAAGAAACAGATTTAGAAGTCATTAGTTTGTTATACTCACAGTTAAATGCTGGTTTTCTCATGCGTTTCCTCTAATTCTATATCTGAGCTGAGCAAAAGATAAAGATGGAGAAAGACGCTTCAATCTAAGGCATACAAAATCACGGTACTCACCCTTGTATTTTTTTTTTAAGCCAAAAAAATCTAATGTTAATAGAGAGGGTTCACTGTGTGAGGACATGCTTCTAGAAAGATCACTGTCTTCACTGTGGAAACACTTCACATTCTGCCTAGAGTGTCCTAAACTGTAAAATGAAGAGCTATTTTAAAATGTTTTTATCCCACCCTTGGGGGTTGGGGTGCGAGAAATCATTTTCACATTAAATTGTTGAACAGTGATAGGCACTATTAGAAAAAATGTTCTCAGTGGTGATTTCTTTTTAGAATTATACTGTAACAATTAGGGACATGTGAATATCCAGTTGGCTGTTTGTGGGCTAAGCTTTGGAATTAGTGTTCCAGCCCTTTCTCTATTTCAGTCTAGCCATTTCAACAGTCTGTGGTGGTGATGCCTTTTTTTTTTTAAATTTTATTTTATTATGTTATGTTAATCCCCATACATTACATCATTAGTTTTCGATGTAGTGTTCCATGATTCGTTGTTTGCGTATAACATCCAGTGCTCCATGCAGTATGGACCCTCTTTAATACCCACCACCAGGCTAACCCATCCCCCCACCCCCCTCCCCTCTAGAACCCTCAGTTTGTTTCTCAGAGTCCATAGTCTCTCATTGTTCGTCTCCCCCTCTGATTCCTCCCCCTTCATTTTTCCCTTCCTACTATCTTTTTTTGTTTGTTTGGTTGGTTTTTTTGGTGATGCCTTTTTATATATCTACATGTCACAAACCTCAGGGAATTGGAGCACAGGGACTGCACATGTGTACCAATACAGGTTTTGTAATGGTCTTTAGACATCTATCCCAATAAAACAAGGTGTTGGGGCTATTGGGTGATATTAACAGGTAGGCATTACTCTGAATAGGTGCCATACATGGACATAATACAAATTATAAAAATATAAAATATGCAAAATTTCAACCCTGTGCTATTTCCCATCCATCTAGCCCTTGCCCTTTCTCCACAGAAGTGAATCAATTGCATCACTATTTTTTGTGTATATAAGCAGGTGTATGTGTTTGTGTTTGTGTGTGTGTGTGTTTTAACACAAATTCAAGATGTGAATGCGTGTTACGAATGTAATTATACTTTCACTGAGCAGTTACATTTCTGGAAATCTGTCCTACAGACATATCTGTGTACATTAACATGAAAGTTTACAAGGCTATTTATTGCAGCATTGATTGCTATATCAAAAGACCAGAAAAAAATTTCCATCAATAAGACACAAGCTAAATACATTATGGTACATCCATACAATGTAATCATATGCATTTGTGGGGGAAAAAAAGGGAGGAGAAACTTTCTCTATGCTGAAATGCTGAAATGGAAATATTTCAATAGGTATAAATTGCTATGTGAAAAAAAATATTGCAAAACAGTGTGTCTAGATGGTAACTTTTGTGTTAAAAAAGAGGAAATAAGGCTTCTAAAATGAAAACCAACTTTAAAAAAATAGATTGTTTAAACATAGAGCTTGAGGCAGAAACAACTTTATCTTTTAATTTATCTTCAAGGGTAGTAGAAAGGAAAACACAAACTATTAAATTTATGGATCCCAAATAAATAATTTTACTTAATTTTAGTTCCAAATAATGCAAAGTTAAAAACTGGGAACACAACTAGAATATTCAAAGATGTGCAAGAGCACATTCTGGTACATTCAAAGATGTACCGGAAAAAATGGTAAATAAATTATGGAATGTCTACACAGTGCAATATAATTCATTAATATGAGATTTATACCATCAGAAAATGCTGTTTAAAATATACAACTCATGTAAAGAAAAAAAAAGTAAGCCAAGCATTGTCTAATGAATTAGTATGATTAATACATTTGTTAAAGGGCAGCAGAAAATACACAGAAAGGCTAACAGTAATCATCTTTGGGTGTAGAATTATGGGTGATTTTGTTTTCTTGATTAAACAATTATTTTCTGAAATTTCACTGCAGTTTTCCTATTGTTGGAAGAGATAGAAAAATAAAGTTTATTTTAAAAGGTGATTGAAATCTTTCTGGGAGATGGTGTAATTGAAGAAAATAACTCAAACTTGGTGCCTTTGTTAGTTGGGAGGAGAGGAATATAATTCATTCTTGGCATGAAAGGTGACTCATTCTCCCCCTGCTTTTCCTCTTTTTCTTTCCTAGGTCAAACAATTTAAGTCTAAATAGGTAGCTCAGTAGCTTAGTAGACAAGTAGTTGGCTTGTCAGTAATAAAGTAGATAAAATATTTGTAACTATTATCCAACAAAAATTATGTTGTCTTAGTAATGTTTTTAATGTACTTCATAAAATATAACAAAAATATTCATTTTGATTCTTTTAATATTTATTATTCAAGGATGTGTTAAATCTTCCAGATATAAAGCATTGTACATTTCTGCAAGGCTGAAACTATTTGATATAGGTAATGTGAGTTATGGATGTGAGGGTCAGTTGCCGAAAATTTTCAAGAAAAATGACTGTTGTGAAGTAAGATATTTTAGTGGTAAAAGAGAGAAAGAAATAATTGTTTAGCTTTATCAGGAGTCTTTATTTAACCGTTGTTTAACTGTACATTTCTATTTATCTAAATCAATTGTTTTCAAGTCATTTTAGTGCCTTTCAAATCCATCCCTTTCTCTGTATAACTCATGACTGAACTGCTGTATTAGTCCTTCAATCTCTCCTCTCAAATTGAATTTATCTTTGATTCTTCATTCTTCTTCACTCCACACAACTAATCAATAACTGAATATGAGAGTCTTTAATATTTGTCCTTCTTGTTAGACTACAGGCTCTGTGAAGAATAGAGATACTATCCATTCAGTGATGTATCCTTAGTGCCTGGTCATAGTAAGCACTCACCATAGAGGTTTTAGTGTTTGAATCAACATGGCTGGTAGAAAACTCTTGTCCCTAGTGACCCCCTTGTGAGGTTCATCAAGCTTCCCAAATCAATCTTTTAATCAGTTTTGGGAAATTACTGGCCATTGTCTCTTCAAATATTTTTTTGTGGTTCATATTCTATCTCTTTACTCTTGTGATGACTCCAATTACATATATGTTAGTATATCTGACCATGTCCTGTTGTTCTGTTATTTTTTTCCTCTGTGTGTTTCAGTTTAGATTTTCTATTTGAGTTCTCATTTTCTTCTTCCGCTGTGTCCGACCTACTGTTATATCATCAATGAGTTATTAATTTCAGTATTTTTATTTCTAGAATGTCCATTGGGCTTTTAAATAGATCTCAATTCTTTATTGAAATTCTCCGTATTTTCATCCATTATAACCATTTCCCCATATTTTCTTTAAATAAATAAATGAGGGGTGTATTAAAGTCTTTTTTTTTCCTGGCTTAAGTTTATGAACCATCTGTAGGTCTGTTTTTCTCTCTGCTGTTTCAATGATTTACAATCAATTAATCATATTTTTAGCATGTCTCAAATTTTGATTGGATGCTAGACTTTGTGAATGAAAAATTTTTAAAGGCTCTTAAGGCTATTTTCCTACACAGAAATGTAATTTTGTCGAGGGAGAGGAGAGGCAGATAGAGTAGCTGTGGGTTATTTGGATCTGTAGAGGGTTGCTTTTTGTAAGGACAGATCTAATGTAGTATGGTTCCTAGTACTAGGGGGTGGCTCTTTTGGCATTTTAATGAAAATTTGAATTGTTTACCAAGCTCCTCTAAATTGACAAAACTTGAATTCCAAACTTTATCTCCCTTGTATCAGGCAGCTGTTGAAATCTTGTTGCTCAGCTCTTTCGATTCCTAGATGTTGCTTACTTCTGGGGTGTGTGTGCTGTTTTAAAGTGAGTTGATGGGTATTTGTGTGCATATTTTGCAGCTTCCTCCTGTGTAGTTCCCTCTACTCTGGATTTTCCCTCCACATATAATCACTCTTTCAGTCCAAAATTCCAGCTCTTTTGGGTTTCACCAATTAGCTATAAGAATCCTGTTTCCTGCCTGAGCTTTGCTACTTATACTGTGTCATCAAACTGAAAAGTGCTTTTAGGGGAAGAACCAGAATAATGTGGAAGTTACCTGATGTGTCTCTTTTCTTCTCAGGATAGGAATCCTGAAGTTTTTGCCCACTCTGGATGCTTCTGAATACCTTCAAGTTATTGTTATATATTGTGTTAGTTTCCTATAGCTTTGATAACAAAGTACCAAAACCTGGGTGGTTTAAAACAACAGAAATTTATTTATCTCATATTTTTGGAGGTTCACAGTCCAAAATCAAGGAGTCTTCTAGGTCATGCTCTCTTCAATGACTTAGGGGAGAGTCTTTTCAGGTGTCTAGCTTCTAGTATTAGCAATCCTTCCATTTCCATGGCTTGAGGATACATCACTGCAGTAAGGTGGCCATCTCGTCCCTGTGTGTCTTCATACCATCTTCCACCTTTGTGTCTGTCTCTATGTCCAAATTTTCTCTTTTTATGAGGGCACTATTCAGATTAGAGGTCACCCTAATAATCTCATTGTAACTGGATTACTTGTGCAAAGATTCCATTAGGGTCAAGAAAAAGACACAATAGCAGATACATGGGGAAGAAAAGGAATGAGAGAAAACTTAAGGGGTGAGTAAATATTGTGTCTTAATCTGAATGGTGGTTACATAGGTGTATACAATTACTAAAATTGTTGAGTTTAGGATAGCATACTTTACACATCTTAATGTGTGCGAGGGAGGAAAAGTGTTCCTTAGTCTTCCAGTGGCCCTTTTCAGGAACAGCAGTTATCTTCAGGGGTAAATCATCCCTGAATGCTGGGCTCATATCCAGGCCTCTATCCTCTCTGGGATTCTGGCCTTGCAATTTTATACTATTGAGTTAGATTTCTAGACCTGCAAGCACAGTTTTCCTTTCAAATTAAAAAATAATTTTGTCCAGGGGCGCCTGGGTGGCTCAGTCGTTAAGCGTCTGCCTTCGGCTCAGGTCATGATCCTAGGGTCCTGGGATCGAGCCCCGCATTGGGCTCCCTGCTCGGCGGGAAGTCTGCTTCTCCCTCTCCCACTCCCCCTGCTTGTGTTCCTGCTCTCACTGTCTCTCTCTGTCAAATATATAAATAAAATCTTTAAAAAAAAAATAATTTTGTCCAGCTTTCCTAGTTACCATTAGTGTGGTAGGGTCTAAGTTACTTAGTTTTCCATTATGGGGACTAGGCCTAGGTCTATTCCCTGGGAATCCTTGTAACCATAGAGAACCTCCATAGATACTCAGATCTGATTTACTACGTCTGACTTTGGATTCTTCTTGCTGATATTGAAAATTGAGTGAAAATTGGCTTAAATCTGAACTCTTTCCTGTGTCAGGGCCTTGCCAAGATTCCTTTTCCCCAACTAACCAGCACACTTTCTGAGTTATCCTTAAGTTAAATGATCAGGTTATTTGTTTCCACATGACTTCACCATGCTATCTTCTGGAAAAATCACACCTATCTCTGCTGCCTCCACTTACCTCACTCCTGCATTCATTTGACACCTTAAAAATATAGCAATTTATCTCTATGATTAAATTGGCTCCTCTTTTAAAATAATTTGTTGGTTTTATCCCTCCCCTCTCCTTACATACTTTGGTAGTTCTTTATCAGTTGTTCTCATTTGTATGTGGTTTGGACATGTTTCTAAGGATTATTCATGTGCATGAGTTTTATAGCAGCAACTGAATTATAAACTCTGCTTATAAAGAACTTTATTTCATCTCTTCTCTAGTCCATATATAACACAGAATGTCCAGCCCAATACAATAGGTATTCTTGAAAGTCTGTTGACCGTGTGACATCAGGACTATTCGCATTTCTTCTCTCTTGCTGAATTCAGTGAAATTATGTTTAACCCTTAGCAGCAATTCTAAATAGTATTCTGTAAGACTGAATAGCCAGGTTAAATTTGTATTTTGCAAGGACTTTAATAAAGTGAAAACATCTACTTAGATGCTTCAGTTTATGTACGTGCTACCTTTGATTCTTAGTGTTTATTTATAACTTTTAAGTTTCTAAAACAGAAATCGTTGGAATTATATACAAAGTATTTTTAACTGCGTTCACATCTGCATATAAAATGAACAAATGAAGATATTATTAAGGTAAAAATTAACTCCAAAAGGGAATAAAACCTTGAATCTGAAATGTCTAGATAAAAAAACATTTTTTTAATGATTGAAGCCATTCATTTACTCACTAATTTAATATAATCTATTGAATGCCTATCAAGTGCTAGAAATGTTTTAAACTCTGAATTCTTGCCTGGATGGAGCTTATTACCAGTGACAGGGACAAAAATATAAACCAAGTTAACAAATTAATTTCTAATAGTTGTAAATTAAGAAAAATAGATTAGTGTAAAGGAATTAAAAATGAAAGGGGAGTTATCAAAGATAGATTGGTCAGGGAAAGCCTTTCTAAGTTCATGATCTTTGAACACAGACATGAATAAAATGAAGAAGCAAGCTATTGGAAGATCAAGGGTTTATTCCAGACAAAGAGAACAGCAAGCATTAAGGTATTGAGGTAGGAATAAGCCTTAATGTATTTAGGAGGTGTAAGAAGGACACTGTGGATAAATTGTAGTGTGCAAGAAGGAACATAATAGGAAATGAGACTGGAAAAATAGGTAAGAGCTGGATGATGAAGGCAAGTATTAGGAATTTTGATTTCATTCTGAGTATATTGGAAAGCATGGGAAGACTTTAGATAGATTAGTAATAAAATATGATATGATGGAGACTTTAAATTTTCCTCTGGCTCCTGTGTGGGGGAAAGAGTGGAAGCTGTGAGGTAACTTATGAGGCTATTGTAGTAGTTTGGAAGGGAGATAAAAGAGATTTGGAAGAGACTGGTAGCAACGGAGATGGTAAGATGTGATGAGGTTCAGGTTATATTTTGAAAGGAGAACTGGAACAGGAGAAGCAGAAAAACAAATTTTCAAGGATGACACATAGGTTTTTGTTTTATGCAAGCAAACAAATCATGGTGCCATTTACAGAGCTGAGAAAAGTGGTAGAACAAATTGAAATAGAATAAGAGTTCTGCTTTAGTTATGTTACAGTTAAGAATCTAAGAGATATCCAATGGTAGTATTGAGTAGGTAATTGATGAAACAATGTGAATTACAGGAAAAAGATTGAGATTGGAGATATAACTTAAGAGTTGGATGAGAAAAATTAGGGAGTGATTGTAAATAGAGAAAAGGAGTAAGTTAAGCCTGGGATATGTCAATATTTAAAGGCTGAGTACAAGCCAGAAAGAGATTGGACCATTAGTAGTATAGTAATGTCATGAATTCAAATGAAAAAGTTTTTTTTTTAAAGATTTTATTTATTTATTTGAGAGAGCGAGAATGAGAGAGAGTACATGAGAGGGGGGAGGGTCAGAGGGAGAAGCAGGCTCCTCGTTGAGCAGGGAGCCCGATGCGGGACTCGATCCCGGGACTCCAGGATCATGACCTGAGCCGAAGGAGTTGCTTAACCAACTGAGCCACCCAGGCGCCCGAAAAAGTATTTTAAGAAGGGAGATATGATAACCTGTTCTGAGTTCTATGAAGAGGTGATGAAAGATGAAAATAATTCATTAATTATTGTCTTGGCAATACTAGAGAGGGTACTGATAACCCTAACAAAGGAGGTATCAATTGGAATTTAATAAATAGTTAAATTTATTTAATAAATATTTAATTAAACATACAAAAAAATATATATGTGTGTGTATTATACACAACACGCACATACCACACACACACACACTCAGACACAAGGTGCGGGGGGGCAGGGGAGAGGAAATGCCATTATACGCTAATGAAAATGATCCAATAGAGAGGGATAGATATGTGATGTAGGAAAGGGGGTAAATGGGAATGTGACCTAGGCACAGTTTAGAGAAGTTGGACTTAGAGAAGTTAAACTTAGTCAGAACTGAGGACATTTCATTCATTTTGTCAGGCGATAAGTCAAATATGTATTGCAGAATTTGAAGGAAAGTTGGTAGATTCTTAAAGTTCATTAAAATTAAAGCTCATTAACATTAGAGGTAGAATCATCAGCTAAGAGAGAGTGACTGGAAGAGGTGTTGGAAGTTAAGGGAAAAGGTGTGAAATAATTTGAGAGAATGGGAAAATTAACTAGAAAAAATCAGAATGCCCAGTTTACTGAGTCTACTTGATATTTGTGGTCATGTGTTTATGTAAAACCATTTACTGTAGCTTTGTGTTTGTAATTTCTTTCTTTTTTTTTTCCCCCCACAAAATCCATGTGTAATAGATTTAACCAGGTTTGAAGTTTTGCCAAGAAAGTACAACAGAGGGAGGAGGAGCTTTGTAGGCAAAGAGGTAATTATAATGATGGGACCCAATAAAGTGGTAGAATCTAATCTCAGGAGGGAAGTGAAGTCCTGATGGCTTTTATAGATAGAAAAGTTATAGGGATTTAGGGTTTCAGTAAGCTCAAAGAAATTTTGGAGTGGGGATACTTGAGGTTGAGACATTGGCAGTCATATAGTTATGATTTTAATACAGTGTATAGGATGGAACCATGAGGGTTGGTGTCTGAGATAAAGGTTAAGACAAGATAACTACAGGACATGTGGGCCAGAGTTTCGAATGGATCATCTATATGGATGTTAAAATAACTAAGATTGACCATAAGAGTAGAGAAATACAGAGAAATACAGATCAGTTCTGTCATTTAAGTCTAGATCCCTTCTCTTTATCTACTCAAGGATATGACTCTAGAAAGTTTCCTTTACATCTCCTACTTCCTTTTCTATAGAAAATTCTTAGCAGCATACACACATTGCTATTATTTTTTACCATAATGAAAAACAAAACAAAACAAGGAAATAACAAAGGAAATCTTTTAATTTCATAGCCTTTTCTAGGTACTTTCTCATTTCTTTATTGTCCCTTACAGCAAAATTCCTAAAAACAGTTACCTATATTCACAATTTTCAATTAATCTCTTCCATTTCTCTCTTGAATCTATTCCAATCATGCTTTTATATAAATGAATCAATTAAATAGGAGGAAGGGACAAAACTTTGGTAGACAACTACAAGGAGAGGCTACGTGTTTGATGGCCTGAGCTGAACAGAATTTGGGTTTTTGAGGAAGAGAGAGTAGAAATTTTCTTGGAAGCAGCAAGAGCTAAGGGAATACCTACTTCACTTTCAGACTCTGTGTTTTATAGTACATGGGAAGTAGATAGTCACCACTTGAAAGAGGCGCAGATGAGGCAAAGCCCTCATGGGAAAGCCAGCTTTAGGGTAGAGTAGGGTGATAAATGAAATGTTGGGAAATTTGTGTTCAGAATATAGGAAGTTCTGCTGACAGCAGGCCATGAAATTCAGAGGCATCTTAGAAGAGTGTGGAGTTGCGTACGTGTGTGGGAAAACTGGGTTAGATTTAGAGACCTACAGAAGCTGCTGATGAAGGAGGATCCAGGAGGATTGAGTTTTTATTGATGACTGAGGTAGACAGAAATGTAAGCCATGATAAAATTGGTTCCAGATGGTCTCTTAGGGGGAAGGTGGATATCACTTATAGCTGTAGCATCTTTTTGGGGATTCATCTTTTAGAGACACTGTAGTGGTGAGGCTGGTAGTGATGTGGTAGTACCTGTGGGGATGAGAACCGGTGTATATCAAGAACATGAACTGAGTAAAACACCAGAGGTCCTCTCATATATACAGTTGAGGATCATGTGTGGGCCAAGGGGATGCTTGTTCTAACCAAGAGCCACGGAACATTGCAAACCTAACTTAAATCCAGGATAACCATGCAATTCATAGATGGTGGTGGGAAAGAACATGGAGTTTGGGGGACATTCTTGAAATCCTGCTGAGATGCTTATATGCCATGGCAGTTGGGAGCACCTTTTTGTTCATCTTCAGGCTCTGCCACTTACTCCCTGGATGACATTAGCTTCTGCTTCCTCATGCATAAGATGGCGGCTCATAATGGAACTTAGTTTGTAGGGTTATTATGAGATTAGACAAATATATGTAAAACAGAGTGCCAAGCAGCCAGGAAATACTAAAATATCTTGGATTTTTATAATCATTGGGGAACCACATCACTGCTCTCTATTAGCAGACTTAGTAAGATCATTGCAATCTTAGAATTGGAAAGAGCTTAAAAGTAAGTTAGCTTAAGGAAATGTACTCAGTTTCAAAACTATGTTGATTTTTATTTTATATCTAAGTTATATATTTACTAGGAGCACAGTCTGCAATGTTTAAGACAAAATTTAGCATATAATTTGTTGATTTATAAGTGTACTAGAAATGGAAACTCCGTGCGAGCTAAGACATAGCCAGTTTTGTTCGTTGCTGTATCACAAAGGCCATGAACAGTGTCTGGCATGTACAGTAAGTACTTAATAGTTTAACTTACTGTTTAATGCATGAGAGAATATAAATGATATTTTGGTTTGATCACTGTGCTAATATGGACAGCTTTGGAGTAATCCCTTGTTTAGGCAAGTATAATTTGAGGTACTGCATGATAACAGAGCCTATCCTTAATTATCCTCCAGGCAATTGAGTGGCAAATCTATGTTGTCATGAGAAGGACTGAGCCCACCAGGGGGAAAAAAAAGCTCTACAATTATAATAAAAAAACCCCCAATGATATTAATGATAATAGCTAACATATAGTCTAAAATACTTATAAATACCTTAGTATATAACAGCACCATTAAAAGTAGTTTAAGTGTATCAACTTAATTTTAAGAACAATCCTGAGGGAGATTCTATTCCATAATCATAATCACCACCACCATCATCATCATCATCAGTATCAGCAGCAGCATCTCCATTTTATAGATGGATAAATGGAGGTACAACAGGTTAAGTAAGTTGCCAAGATCACCTAGCTAATTTGCTGATTTGTGTCATAGCTATGATTTGAATCCAGAAAGTCTGGCTCCCTTTTCCTTGCAACAATATTGTACTTGCTCTCTGGTTCATGATCTAGCATGCAGGAAGGACAATATCACATAATCTTTTTATTCTTCATCCCTAATGGGGAAGGTGAAAAGAAGAACTTCTTTTTATTGAGTGCTTTCTATGTGCCAGACACTGTATTAAGTGAGTAACTTAGGTTATTTCTAGTACTTCCAAAATCTCTTGGAGGTGGAAATTATTATCTTTCCTCCTACAGATAAGAAACTGAAGCTAAGGAGGTCATAATTTCCTCAAGGTCACAGAATAAATTCACATAGTTCCAAAGTCAGAAATCTATCTGTGACACCATATCATAAAATATTTATTAATAGGAATTTTTTTCCATTGGAATTTGACATAAATTAAACTTATGTCTAGTTCATTAGTTCATTAATTCTGTAAATTTGTATCAAATACAATATGTTAGGAAATCCAAAAATAAAAATGACCCAATCTAATATGAAAATTAAGTGTATAATTGTTGTATTTCTTGCTAAATTTTGAACATCCCTTTTATTTGGGAGAAAATCCCCCACTACATTAAATCCTGGTAGGAATCTGTGTTTTGCCTCTGATTACTAGAGCTGAAGAGTCTGTCTTTCAACCCACTTCATAGCTTGTTGGAGCTCAAGAGTGTAGTCAAGCCTCTGGGCCCCAGAACCAGTATAGTGAGGAAGTGATGTAAAAATCAAGGAGTGGTTGAGATATTACTCAAGAAGATGCATCAGGGTTAAAAATCCAGGGGCAGTGGTGACACTTGTGGACTTGTATCCAGATTGCTTTCATCTTTTAACGTTGGCCATGATCGCAGTTGGCTACCTTCCCTAGATCCCTGGCCACTTTTTGAGATGGATTCTCAAATTTCCTGTTGATCCTGTGAACTATCTGATATCCTTCAATAAATTCATTTTCCATTCAAGTTAGGTAAGTGCTTTTTGATGCTTGATGCTTATACATCAGAACACTGACAAATTTAGGGAGGTAAGACATACACAGAGTTAGAAAAAAAGAATAATAACTAATTATGGCATGAACCAGGAGAAAAATACAAAGTTATGAAAGTACAAAATGTGACAGGATAATTAGGATTAATGGAGTAGTTGGCATAGTTGACCTTAGAGCAGAATACTATAAGATGGGCATGAGAAGGCAAAGTGATGAGAAAAGTAGGCTTAGGGGAGCAGTGAGAAGCCCATACTGGCTGGAGCATAAAATTTCTAGAGGAAAATAAGGGCAAATGAGGCTACACTAGAAAGCTTTCCTCTTCTCCTTTCTAAGCCTAACCTTTACACATCATTCATTCCCCTTCTGGATTCTGATATCTTGCTTTCTTATTCCTATTTCCAGTGTTTGTCTTTAATGGCAAAGATATGTTACTCCAAACTACAAATATTCATTCTTTGATTCCCTGGCATCTTGAAAAGACCAATGTATACACTTCCATTATGTTTTCTTTTCTCTCAAGCTACTCACCTATTTCTTTTCTTTCATCATTTAACATCTTTACAGAACAGGCAACATTTTATTTCTCCATCTCTTTTTTATTTTCTCTTATTTTTTTTTAAAAGAAACCGTGTATGGATACTGCTAAATCTTCCTATCCTCTCTTCCTCCCCAGAGATAACTACTATCCTTAATTTGATGTATTTACATTCATTATATAAATAGCAAATATTTACTCATAAACAATATATGCCTTCATTATTTGTATGTTTAATAGTGTAATCGTATAATATGTATGCTTTTTCACTCAATATTTTTTGAGATATATCTTGTTTTCTTATGTAATAATGTAGTTCATTCATTTAACTGCTAAATATTTCTCTGCTGTATAAGAAACCATAATCTCACTTTGTTTTGCACTATTCACTTCTCAGTCTTGAATATCTTGAATATTGGCTTCCTCTGTAGTTATCACCTGGTAACTGTAGTTATCACTTGAAACTGCTTCCTTGAAAGTCATCAAATGTAATAGATTTAAAAAAAATTCATCACTTTTAATCCATCCTACATTTGATGCTGTTAATTACCCCAGTTTCCTTGAAATTCCCTCATATTGACTTTGTGAAAATATACCTTTCTTGGTATCTTTGTTTTGTCCCCCTTTTGTTGTCTAAATGTTCCACAAAGGTCTATCCTCACTTTTCTTTTTCCTCTCTCCCTTGACAGTCTCATTCATATCATGAATTCACTTCCCAAATGACTCTCAAATCTGTATTCAGTTTGTTTCCAATTGTCTGCTGGACACTGCCAGCTGGGTGTCATGCTTGACCTAAATTTGCACTTTTTCCTCTATTTGTTCCTCTTTCTCTGCTTAATATTTAAATGGCAGTGGCACCATCTTAACAGTCATTCAGGCTCAAAATCTTAGAATGATTTATAAATCCCTTGGGCCTCATCAGTTGCCAGGACCTGCAAATTACTGTTCCATTCATTCTGCCAAATTGATTCTCACTGCCACTACACTAGTTTAAACCCCATGACTCCCAGGCTTCTCACAATAGCATAACTTGTTTCCCTGCTTCTAAGTATCTTTCCACTTCCTAGGCATCCTCTATCCTGCTTGATTAATTTTCCTAAAGCACAATTCTGTTCATAATATTTCTCTGTTTGAAAGCTTTTAACAGCTATACATTGCCTATAAAATAAAGCCCAAACTCTTAAGCTGGAATTCATGCTTCTCTGCAAATTGACTTGTTTACCCCTCTAAACTTATTTATCACTTCTCTACTTAATATGCCACATATGTTATCAAATGGAACATCTCATTGTGTCTCTATGGTATACCTTCAAGTATGGTAACAAACTACTCTAAAATCTCAGTGTCTTAAAATAACAAAGATTTATTTCTCATACATGTTACGTAGTCATTTCGGGTCAGCCAAGTATGTTCTCTGTTCATTGTAGTCACTCAAAGACCCAGTCTAATGGAGTAGCCACCATTTTAAATGTTGCTGGTCTCCATATCATGTGGAAGAGTGGAAAGAACTTTATAGGGCCTCACACAAGCAATTAAATTTTATGGCACAGAAGTGGCAAATGTCACTTCAGCTCACAATCCACTGGTCAAAATTAGTTATGTGGGTCTAACTAACCATAGGAGAAGGTAGGAAATGCAAACCTACCATGTGACACAAAGAGAAGAAAACCAGATATTGGTGAATAGGACTAATGACCATGATGGTTCTCAACTGTTTCATCGTTTCCCTGCTGTGCATCATTGATCATGGAATTTACAATATTTTGTGTTTTCTTTCCTGTTCAGATCCTGCTTATCCTTAATTTTCAGTGCAGCTATCATCTCTTCAATGAATTTTTTCCTGAACTTTGAAGATAGATATACTCTCCCTCTGCTCTAATTTTCATAGCTTTTTATTTTGAGGTGATCATTGTTCTCTATTGTTGTGTACTTAGCTCCTAGAGGTCAGGATGCATGTTTTATTCACTCTTTCGAACACAAGATTTTTTTCAGTTAACACACAATTCCAATCAGAGTGTATTCTAATCACTTGGAGATGCATTTTTTTTTGGCTGGCTTCTTTTATTACCTATTTGTGGAGGAGATGTTTTATTCCTTATATTATGTGTAAGGTTGGAGATAGAGATATATATATGTATGATATATGTATATTTATATGTATACATATGTATATGTATATGTATATATGTATGATATATGTATATTTATATATCTTATGTATATATACATATAGTTAGCAGATCCTAGCTACTATGGTATAAATATAGAGTAAATTAATTATGAATCTGCCTTATTCTCACTCTTCTCACTCTGAAATTGCTGGCACTGCTATTATAACTCTTTTTACTCCTCTTTTTCGATAAATGGTATGTTTGACCATTGCCCTTTGGTAGCAGTGAGATAGATAGTCTAGAGATATTTTTGTAAATGAAATATTTTAAAGAATGTCCATAAAAGAAAACAGACAAGAGGAAAGTTGAAGTATGAAATCCTGTCTTTCTGTCCTTCCTTTTTCCTTTACAAAAAATTTATTGGAAGCTTGTTTTGTATCTCATACTATAATAAGGTACAGTATTGGGTTAGTTACAGACCCTAACTTGGAGGGAATCTTACAGTCCAGAAGGAGGAATGACACATACAACCTCCCTCTACTAACTTACCTGGAAATCACTATTTCCCCAACTATATACCTGGCCAATGTCCACCACTATTTTAAATCTCAGCTTAGATGTTTTATCCTGTAGAAAGCCTTCCTTGATTTCTCAAGCTTAGTCTAGCACTTTAATAGTACTGTGGCTGGAGTGATTAATTATTTTTGAAGGAAAAACCCAGAGAAGATTTTACAGAGATGATTGAAAAATGCCTGAAGAATGAATAGCAGAAAAAATAGAAAAGCAACAATACAGGAAATTATGCTCATCCAAAGGGGCCAAATGATTTGATGAGCATATGAATCTATGAGTATATTAGTAATAGTGGAGCTTAAATTATAAAAAAAATTGTTATATGAAAAGAGGTTGGCAAGTGTGTAGGAACTCAATTCTGAAGGACTTGGGAAACCTCTAAAAGATATGAAGAAGTAAAGTGGCAGGATCAGATTTACTTTTTAGAAATACCCTTTTTGCTTAAATACAGAGACTCAACTTGGGGCAAATTATATTGAATGCAGGAGATCTATTGGAAGGCATTTAGGGGTGCCTGGATGGCTCAGTCAGTTAAGCGTCTGCCTTCGGCTCAAGTCATGATCCCAGGGTCCTGGGATTGAGCCCCACGTCAGGCTCCCTGCTTAGTCGGGAGTCTGCTTCTCCCTCTCCCTCTGCCGCTCCCCCTGCGTACGCTTTCTCTCTTTCTCTCTCTCTCTCAAATAAATAAATAAAATCTTTAAAAAAAGGCATTTCCAACGTTTAAGAAAGAGATGATTAGGTTTTGAAGTAACATGGGGTTACTTTGGAAATAACATGGAAGGATATACAGAAGAGGAAAATAGAAGTTTAGGTGAAAAAATAAAGTACAGATATTTAGGAGAAAGAGAAAATATATGGTGATAGCCTACTTGTAGTCAAGGGAGAAGAAACTGAGCATGTTATTTAGTTTTCTGACCAGGATGACTGAATGGCTGAAGACCACAAATAAAGAGAGCCAAGGCAGGAGGGAAAATAGGCTTTGAAGTTGAGTTAGTTAAGTTGGGAACCCCAGTTTTCTCTCTGAAGAAAGGATGGACATTTACTGTGGAGAATAAAAACGAGCTGGTTAGGGTTTAAGTGGAGTGACACATGTTTTGAATTACTACTGAGGAAAATGGGAGTGGGAGCTAAGAGAAGACAAGTAAAACCTTTATGGGCAATGGAGAGAGTCAAGGATGAATGAAGTTGATGTAAATATTCAGTGGCCCCAGTCGACAGAGCTGTATTGTTTTGTTTGTTTGTTTGTTGTTTTTTTAACCAAACTCAGCCTCAGAGTTCCAGAGTGGACAATTTGTATGATTGATGCAGGGTGGAGAGATATGACAAAAGGATGTCATTGCAGAGGACTGGGAGAGGAAATGAGGCAATTAAGGAATACCATGGGATTATGAGGGGTTCTAAGGACTCTACACTGTAGAAGGTATAAAGAAAGTAGTTCCAGAGGGAGGCAGAGAGGCAAGGTGTGCTTAAAGAGCAGGAGAGCAGAATTTCTGATTTCTAAAGTTGGGAGAAGTTTTAGTTCCTGAGAAGGCCCAGGAGGAGACATGAAAAAGAGCTAGGGGAGAAGAGTAGAGGTCAAGCCCTGTGGAATTGAAGAGATTTTTGATGAATGTGAAAGAGTATTGCAGAATTCTTCCATATGGTCACTGAAATGTTCAGGATAATAACAGGTATTCAGTCAGAAAGAAGCTGTGATCCAGGTGACAAGCCCCATGAATATGGTGGTTCTAACCTGGCCAACAGATCACATATAAAAGAAGGGTATATTTGTGAACAAGTAAACTGATCCTCGGTGCAGCAGGATTTTATCTTTTGGACTAGAGTGTAAGCCTAAAAAGGTCTCAGGAGCAACCTGAAATTTCTTGAACAGAAGGGTCAAAATGAGGAGGGAGATGGGGGCAGTTCATCACTCTTCCAATTGCATGATACTGAGGTGTAAGAGAATGAAACATCTTTATTCAAGACTGCTGTAAGAAAAGCACTGCCTTTGAGGAAATGCCAAATTTGAATTGAGAGGGAACATTTTGTGTTCTGTAAAGAGATTGAAGGTGTAGTATTTATATCCTGGGATTTAGAAGGAAAAGGAACTGGGAAGGTGGAAGAAGTAACAGAGCAGATGTCATATAAATGGCCCAAGATAGCCCCTGTGGCTCCCATGTTATTTCTTTCTTTCTAGTAGGTTAGGAGCATTGGCCCAAAGCCTGTTAGCACCAAACTCAAATTCATACACATCTAATTGCTTTAAATATAGCCCAAATAGCCATATTTTTAGTCATTTAGAATTTGCCTACTTTCCACAACCTTTGAAACTGCACGCAGAATCCAATAGCCATAGATAAGACAAACTGCAGTTATTAAAGACCTAACACTGTAGCCACTCTTTGGAGCTCTCTGACCCAGAGACTCCTCACTTTGCTACTGAGTGGTATCACCTTGACATGCAAACCCCCTCTTTAGTTTTTCCTTCTCTCCCAGGAGGTCCCTTGCCCTAGTCCCCTTCTGGATGGTGGACTTGTGTCACTGACCCTAGGTCTCTTGATGGGAGACTTCTTCCTTACACAAATCTGTCCAAGCACCACCCAAGCTTCTTCTTTTTTTAAATTAAATTAAATTAAATTAAATTTAATTTTTTTTCAAAGATTTTATTTATTTATTTGAGAGAGAGAATGAGAGACAGAGAGCACGAGAGGGAAGAGGGTCAGAGGGAGAAGCAGACCCCCTGCTGAGCAGAGAGCCCAATGCGGGACTCGATCCCAGGACTCCAGGATCATGACCTGTGCCAAAGGCAGTCGCTTAATCAACTGAGCCACCCAGGTGCCCCTTTTTTTAATTTTGTTAGTCACCATACAATACATCACTGGTTTTTGATGTGGTGATCCATGATCCATTGTTTTCGTATAACACCCAGTGCTCCATGCAGTACGTGCCCTCCTTAATTAACCCATCACCGGGCTCAATCCCTCCTCCCCCCTCCCCCCTAAAACCCTGTTTGTTTCTCAGAGTCCGTAGTCTCTCATGGTTCATCTCTCCCTCCAATTCCCCCCCACCATTTTTCCCTTCTCCTAATGTCCTCCATGCTATTTCTTATGTTCCACAAATAAGTGAAACCATATGATAATTCACTTTCTCTGCTTATTTCACTTAGCATAATCTCCTCCAGTCCCATCCATGTTGATGTAAAAGTTGGGTATTCATCCTTTCTGATGGCTGAGTAATATTCCATCGTATATATGGACCACATCTTCTTTATCCATTCATCTGTTGAAGGGCATCTCGGCTCTTTCCATAGTTTACCACCCAAGCTTCTTGTGTGTTATGACCTCTCATGGTCCTGCCTCTTGATTAAGCTATAAGTGCTCGAACTTTCCACAGCAGAGAGGATAATGCAAAGGGCCTTAGTGATGGTAGTCAATTATAGGGATAGGTAACATGGATGTGATTGACCCTAAGCTTTTAAACTTCAGGGCACAGTTATTCTGATGCTAGAACTTTAGGGGCAAAAGATGGTTAGAAATCTACAGGGTCTTCTTTCTGGTACTAGATGTTATAAAATATGAGCACAAAATCGGTTTTAAACAAAGAAAATATAATGCTAACTGGTAAGTAGGGATGTCTTAACATCTAATTTTTAGAGAAATGAAAGATAATTATGGGGGAGAGACTGTAATTAATACTATATGCTTCAACCAAATTTGTATGTTCCTAAAACATCCATGAAAATTTATATATTGCAATATATCATATTTTATATACAATCAATTTATATAGATTTTTATATGCATTGGGGAAACTGCATAGTTTTGAGAATCCTATGAGGTATCCTTTTGCAAAATGAAGCTTGTGTATTTATTTAAAGGAAGGCACATAAGGAATTTTTAAATTAGTACATTGATATCAAACACTAATAGTGATTATAAAAGTACATTCAAAAGATACTTAGTATTTGCAGTAGGTTCCTATTGCTGCTGTAACAAATGACCGCAAACTTTGTGGCTTAAAAAAGCGATCTATTCTCTTAAAGTTCTAGAGGTCAGAAATCTAAAATGGGTCATACAGGCTAACGTTAAGGTGTTGGCAGAGCCATATTCCTTCTGGATGCTCCAAGGGCAAGTTGGCTTCCTTGCCTTTTCTAGCTTCTTGAAGCCCTCTGCACCTTTGGTTCATGGCCCCTTCAAAGTGTATCCCTCCAGCCTATGCTTCCCTTCCTTTCCCTTCTCACATCTTCTCTTTATGACCGTTTGCCTTCCTAAGAACCCTTCTGTTTACATTGGGCTCACCTATTATCCTTAATAACATCTGCAAAACTCCTTTTCACCTTGTAAATTAACATAGACATACATTCCAGGGATTGGGATGTAAACATCTTTCAGGGTGGGGGGGCCTTTTTCTGCCTACTCTAGTATTGAATAACCTTTTTGAAGCTCAAAGTCCTTTGGGATAAAGGTAATTATTAGTAACTTAAAGTTTTTAGCTTTTTTATAACCAAATATTTGAAAGAAGAATGAGCATTAAAGTTGGACTTTAAGATTTTATAATGATTATTGTTTGAATCTCAAAACACTGCTCAGCATTATTTACTCCATTGAATCTTTCTAACAGATTTTATGGCTGCTTAAGTAAGGGGTGAATAAATGGATTTAGATAAATTATGAACCAATGTGATCTTTTGTATAAAATGTTTCTTAAATTCTTATGGTTCCTTTGAAAGGAATTTCCCCCCAAACTCTCAAGATACAGAGTTGGGTATATTTTGGAACTCAAATTTTTGTTTAGAAATAAAATCTATAAAATCATGCTTACCAAAGAATATGGGTTGAAATGTGTGTATGTGTTTGCATATGCGTATGTGTATATGTGTATTGTGTTTATGTAAATGTGAGTGTGTGTTTGTGGTGGGTAAATATGTGTGCTAAGGGGCATTATAAAGATACTTCCCAATCCATTTAAAAAAATAAGAACTGGAATTCTCAGGGCTGGGATTATACTCATGAAATTTACAACCTGATTAGTGTCCTCTTATAACTGCAAGGGTTCCAATTATATTCCAATCTCTGCTGGCTGTGTTTCCTTTGGGTTTGAAACTTGCATTGACAGAGAGCTGGTCAATCTGACCCAGTAGGTGAGATAAATAATGCCTTGCATCATGTGGGTTCTCAAGATAGTCACCAAGTCATTCTGAGATGACAGATGAGGGCTGACACAGCTTTTGTGTTTACCAGGTGGAGCTGAATTTAGCTAGAGCGAGAAGGGATGAGTATGGATAGCAGCAAGTCGGGGGCAAGAAGCACTGCTGAGCTTTGTTTAAGTTTTTTAATGTCCATCTGCAGGCAAGTTAAATCTCATAAATCTTGAAATTCTACAATATAACAATAGTTGTTTTAACCAAAATCAAAGTTAATAACTGTGGCACAATCCTAATCAATACCCTTTGGTTCAATTTTGTGAAATTGTGAAATAGCAGCTAAATCATAAAAACGCAAGTCTTTTGCTTTGTATTTTAAAATGATGCTTGAAAAAATGGTTGTGTTATGATTGTCTGCTGAACTTTCTTAAATTAATGTATTTCCTGAATTTAATTTAGATTTTAAAACTTTGTAATATAATAGGAAAAATATTTTTTAAAGAAAATATGTAGATAGGTCAATGTAAAGTCTTCTGTCACACTTTTTGAAAGTTTAATTCTTTGTCAGTGCACCATTCTTCCTAAGAATAGAATACTAATAATTTCTGCCTGCAGAGGATCATGAAGACTTGGTAGTTATTGAAACTAACTATGAAAAAGAACTAAACCCAACACTTTCTGCTATCTAATTATCTCAGCATAATTAACTGTTTGCTAGATTTAGCATCCAAATCCTTCTTTCCAAACTTCAATTTCACAATCCTTTTGATTACACAAACATGATAGTCTTTCATGTATGTGAACTAGAGAGAGTATAAGGAATAATTAGGTTCACCTGGATTTCTTTCTTTCTTTTTAACTTTATCTCCATCCCCTAAACTTCGAATACAGATTTAAAATGTTGCTTCTCTTCAGACCATCACACCATCATTATTTCTTCCTTCTCACTAAAATGCAACCTCTAAGATGTGTTTAAATAAAAACAAAGAAATCATACATTTGAAGATAATTAGTGCTTTTGCTTGTGAAAGATTCACCCATTCTCAAGATACGTTTCTCTGTCCATCTCAATCACTGTTAATCATTTGGGTATCTCCAAATACTTGATCAGACATTCAAATTTTAGTCCCAAAAGTATTAGTTTGAAATTCACCAGAAATTTTTAAAGTGTCCAGGAGCAGGAGAGCAAATAGCCTAACATTCTTTCTTCTTGACCACTAATGCAAGTATGATTAGAGCCATAGAAAAGGCCAGTAAATGAGAAAAATGCAAATGTTCATCATATTCCATTGCTGTTTTGACACAGCAATTAGATTTGTGCAGAACAGCAAGATTGTTCCAATTCTATTCTCCCAAACATAAGTCTTAAAAAAAGAGGTTACATTTGTGACTGTAGCTCGTGGAGCATCCAATCTGGCATCCTGAAAATCCATATGTAAGCCACACTTATATCTTAAACCTGTCAAACAAATAAATGTACAGAAGCAGTAATTTATGTACTTTATAGACTGTTTTGCCCTTTTAGAGCAAAAGCCTAATTTTCAAGTGTTGCTATTTTAACTTCTGGCAGTGCCTGGGAGATAACTGAGGTTCAAAATGTGAATTTTACAAGTAAAATGTGATTCAAAAATTGATTTACCCTGTTCTCACTACATGTGAGACAGAGAAGAGAAATGCTGGGTGTTTGTGAGCTTTAGGCAAGGGGAAACATATTGCTAAGTACAGAAGCCACGCAAAACTTTGCGGGTTTTCAGTTCAGAAGTGAACTTGAGCCTTTCCCAGTTCAAGATCTGTTTAGGGCCGGCAAAACATGACTTTCTGATTCAAAGAAATAAGACTTAAAAAGGCGTATAAAACAGGCTCACAGGCTTCTTGTACATCAAATAGCTCTTACACAATGGCATTTAGATGATTTAAGTGTAAATGAATCAAAGACATATGGATTGCATTTCCCTTGAAATACGCATGGGTTTTAAAATGAAGGGAAAACATACTTGCCAAAATCCTTTTTGGGTTGTGCTGCATCAAAAACATTTGGAAATGACTTTAAATGTTTGGAAGAACCCCAGACACTGGGTTCAGTCACCCCTGGAGATTAAATCAGTGTCCTTCATCCAATGATAACTAGGCCCCTGTTTTGCAGACATTTTTAAAAATGTCAAGTCCCTAAACTGACACTCCCTGAAAATGGACTTTTTTGATGTTTGAATTGCTAATTCAATGATTGGGTCTTATTATGGAGTCTTCCCCAGAGACTAGGAATCCATTTTGTGTTATTTAAGCCACGAGAAGCACATTTCAATTTTGCCCAATTTCTTAAATGTGGTTAAAAATATAAGTTCTTTCTGTTCTGGAGGTAAAGAATTAGTGGTTCTGGGAGTCCAAATGGAAGTCAAGTTTTGAGCTGAATGAAGGGACTATATGATAAAGAGAGATAAAAATGGAAAACTTGTTTTTTCTTGAAAATGTATTCAGGCACAAGTTCTGACATCATGTGACTGTTAGCATACTTCAGAAAAGAAGGAAGAAGGGAGGGAAGGAAGGAAGGAAGAAAACTGGATGGTAAAATGTCTTTGGCGATAAAAAGAGAGATTGTGAGTGAAATACAGAAATAAATCAGGTTTAACAGAAATGGGTAGTTTCATGAAAACAGCTATGCAGAAATAATAACAAAACACCAAGTACAACAAATTGAAAAAGACTGGTGCGCAGGAAGGTGATATGTTGAAATGAATGAAGCCTAGGTTAGCTCAAGTGATAAACAAAGCATCAAGAGGAAGTAGAGAAGGGGAGAGCTGTACTAGGGGAGAGCTGTACTACCGGAAGAAAATGTGTTAGATGTTAAAATCAAGAAAAAAGAAAAAAACAGGACAATACCCAAAGTGACAGAAAGCTTACAAAGGCACTTAGTAGTTAGGGGAAGAATAATAAAAGACCATCTAAAAATGTGAGAGGCTGTTATTTAAGTCTGTGCAGCCGAATAGCTTATATTAAAAATTCTAGATCTGATTCCACATGCAGTTCTGATGTGAGAGGAAACAGCTTTCAAAATTGTTTAATGACCTCCTGATAGGAAGGTTAACAGGATTATCACGCAGTTCACTGGAGGATGGACAGCAACTCTCAGCGTGTCCCTCACTCAGTGTGTGATTCCAATATTCTCCTTTACAGGGAAGTGTAAAATCATTGTTACTCAAAGGCATTAGTCAGAAAGTTGGGATGCTTTTAATGAGGGAAGTTCAACATAAAAGGGAAGTGAGGAAGAGAAGGAAAGGGGTTTAAAAACCTGAGCTCTTTTAGCTTAATTCTGCCCTGCCTAACTATGGGGGTGTCTGGGGGACTGAACCTCTCAAGGTTTCAATTTACTGTCTCCGCTCACTTCTGACTGGGTTGCTCGTGGCCTAGTAACTAGTATGACATTTTCTGCTTCTGACACGTTATTGCTCCTCCATTCTGCTCTCCAACCATTTTCTTGTCAAAGTGGGGAAAATATTGCCCACCTTCCCTTCTGTTACACAGACCACAAAGCAATGCTGCTTTGCATTGTCAGTGTCCTGTGGCGACTCTAATGAGAAGGGTCTCTATGATAGCCTTCTCCTGATAGTTGTGGCCTTAGTATATCAACTAGGTGTGGGTGAGTGGGGATGGGAAGGGAAGGGGGGGGAAGCAGTCCAAAGAATACTCTGAGCAATGCTCATCAGCCATGGAATAACACAAATCAATTCTTTTCTTCTTTGATGACCCATTATTTTGCCCTAGACTTGGATTCTCTGACTTCTGAGAAACTGTATTAGGGTAGTTAGTGCCAGGTGCTGTAACAAACAGCCCTAGAATCTTAGGGACTCTGACCAATAAAGGCTTTTTTTCTGGCTAATATCACAGTCTATGTGGCAGGCAGCTTCCCAGCCCATGATTCTGATATCCCAATTCTTTTATCTTGTGGTGGGATCATCTTCTAGGGCCTCTTCAGAGTCCACTGCTGTATTATCTGTGTTTAGGTGGCTGACCAGCAACGAGTGAGGAAGATCACATGATACATTTTATGTCCATGACCGGAAGTGGTGAACATGACTTCCATGACATGGCACCAGTCTAATTGCAAAGGATGCTGGAAAATGGTTTGTTGTTGTTGTTTTGAGTGCCCAGGAGGAAGAATTGTGATTGGTGAGCTTTTGGGCAATCTCTGCCACATTGACCAAGGGGCTTTTCCATCCCTAATGCAAATTAGTTCTTAGGAGGTCTGTCTTCCCAGCTTTTGCCATATGTTCAGATACGTCTACGTTTATGAACATTATTTAATGTGGAAACTCAGATTATATAAATATACAGAGCTAATAAATGACAGAACTGGAATGTAATTCAAATTTTCCTGAATTTCAAGTTATGTTATCCCCCTAAATTTTATACTTTGGGCCATGGCAGTAGGGATGAGATCAGATTGGGAGGAAAATGACTCCTTTGCTTTGCACCTCTGGAGTCCTCTGAGATAACAGAACATCTCCGGCATCAAATATTTGGTACAGGTAGTACTATAGCTGAGGTATTTAAGGATAATGCATACAGAGGAAACCCTGAGATTGATATTGTCTCACACTGGTGGGGGAGTGAAAAACATTAGGAGATAGTGAATGCCCCCACCCCATCCACCCCATTCTCCAAATTGGACACAGTAAAGTGGTCATGTCCAGTGGCCTCAGAAAATATTTTTAATTACCTCTCTTTTGACCAGAACACTGAAGCAAAATGTCAAGGGAAGACCATTGAGAAAGAAAGACAATATGTGGGATTGAGCCTGGATTTTAGTGTTGCCCTTCAATTGTAGTTTTGCTTTTTAGCAGCTGTGCAGGTATGGATGCATTACTTCAACTCACAGAGCTTCCATTCTCTTGTTAGAAAAATATGGGTAGTGAAACTTAACTCTCAAGGCAGTAAGGGTTAAAGAAGTTCACAAGGATGCTAAGCCTAACAAATAGGAGATACTGCAACTAAGGGTTATTCCATTTTCCCTTTTTATTAATTCTCTTTGGTAAGTGTGGCATCAAGGGGAGGCATCATGGTGCAAAGATAATTATTCTGGATGCTGTGGAAAATTGAGGCAAAATGGTATGAATTCATTCATTCATTTATCATTAATAAATTATTAATCCACCTTTTCATTCATGCATCCATCCATCCATCCATCCATCCATTCATTCAGTAGTTTATTCATTCTTTCACACATTCACCAATATATACCCACTATGGTAAAACATCATCATAGACATTGGGGAAATCCAAAAAGATGGCATGAATCTTGCTCTCAGGATCTGTGTCTTCTAGTGGAGGAGACAGGCATATGCATATGTCATGGAAATTATAAGGTGGAGCATGATAAATGACATAGACATTTTACAGTTAAGTACCGTGGTAGTGCAGAAGAGGGAGGATAAAGCAGGGAATGTAAAAAGTATAAGAGAATCAGCAGCATTTGTGTTGGGACTTGAACAGTGGTGCCTCCAGGATTTCTGAATAAGAGGAATTGCAAAAAGTTTTTTGAGTATAGTTGACACACAATGTTATATTGCTTTCAGGTGCACAACATAGTGATCCAACTTCTCTATATCTTATGCTTTGCTCGCGAGAAGTGTAGCTACCATCTGTCCCATTACATCGCTATTACAGTATCATTGCATATTCCCTGTGTTGTGTCTTTTATTCCCATGACGTAGTCATTCCATAACTGGAAGCCTGTATCTCCCACTTCCCTGTACCCATTCTGCCCATGTCCCCATGCTCCTCCCCTCTGGCAACTGTCAGTTTGTTCTTTGTATTTATGGCTCTGATTATGTGTTGTTTAGTCACTTGTTTTTTTAGATTCCACAAATGAATGGAATCATGTATTTGTCTTTCTTGGTCTGACTTATTTTACTTAGTATAATTCCCTCTAGGTCCATGTGTTGTCACATATGGCAAAGCTCATCCTTTTTATGGCTATGTAATATTCCTCTCTGTGTGCTCACTCACGCGTGCATACATCTTCTTTATTCATCTATCAGTGGACACTTGGGTTGCTTCCATACCTTGGCTATTGTAAATAATGCTGCAGTAAATAAAAGGGTGCAGGGGCGCCTAGATGGTTCAGCTGGTTAAGTGTGGACCCTTACTGTCCACTCAGGTTATGATCTCAGAGTCCTGGGATTGAGCCCTGCCCTGGGCTCCATGCTCAGCGCAGAGTCTGCTTGTTCCTCTCCCTCCCACTCTGCTCCTCCCCTTGCTCCTAAGTGTGCAGGCTCTCTCTCTCTCTAACAAGTAAAATCTTAAAAATTATAATAAAGGGGGGCATATATTTTTTCAAATTAGTGTTTTTGTCTTCTTTGGGTAAATACCCAGTAGTGGAATTAATGGATCATATGGTAATTGTATTTTTAGTTTTTTGAGGAACCTCCATACTGTTTTCCACAGTGGCTGTACCAATTTATATTCTCACCAGCAGAGCATGAAGGTTCCTTTTTTCCCACATTCTCACCAACACTTATTTCTTGTCTTTTTGATTTTAGCATTCTGACAGGTATAAGGTGAAATCTCACTGTGGTTTGGACTTGTACTTCCCTAAAGTAATGTTGAACATATTTTCATGTGTCTATTGGCCATCTGTATGTGTTCTTGGAAAAAATCTCTGTTCATGTCCTCTGCCCATTTTTTAATCGGATTGTTTGTTATTTTGGTGTTGAGTTGTAGTTCTCTTTGGAGCAACAATCTGATTGGCAGAAGCACTGGTATTTCTTTTGAAGCCATGTTTGCATAGCAAGAACACCAAATTTTCTTCGGCTGTGTATTACAAAAAATAAAGAGAACTCAATTTTCAAAGATGCTTTTATTCACATTTTTTCTTATGAAAATTAAAATCAAAACATTTTTTCTTTCTCCTTATTTGCTGAAAAATTAATAGTAATTATTATTTTTGGTTAGGTTACTTAAGGGGCTGTATTAGTCAGCTTGGGCTGCCATGACAAAACACCATAGACTGGGTGACTTAAACAACAGAAATTTATTCCTCACAGTTCTGGAGGCCTGAAATCCAAGGTCAGTTTGCCAGTATGGTTGAATTCTGGTGAGAGCTCTTGTCCTGACTGGCAGACGACTGACTTCTCAAAATGTCCTTTCATTGCAGAGAAAGAGGTCTGATGACTCTTCCTCTTCTTATATAACCAATTCTCTTGGATTAGGGCTCCACACTTATGATCTTATTTAACCTTAATCACCTTCTTAAAGGCCCCATCTCCAGATATAGTCGGATTGAGGATTAGGGCTTCAACATGTAAATTAGGAGGTGGGAGGAGGAACCCAATTCAGTCCATAGCAGGATATGACAGAACCTCACCTCTTGGTGCTCTTTCTGCCTTGGAAACATGAGTATGATTCCATTTGAGAACAGATTGAAGAGGTAATGGGAGCAGCACAATCTGCTTTACCAAGTAATGTCTCAGAGTTGTCATAATTAAAAAGCTCAAATGTACAATTCCAGTATGATTTGCATACTTGTCAAAGGCAATATCTATTTGAAATAGTAGTAACTGACTCTATTCCTCCCTTTTAGGCAAACCTATAACGATTCTCATAAGGATAAAAATAGAAATTTTGTCATTTTCCAATTGCTGGTTTTATAGAAAACCAACACAAGTTTTTACAGATTAATAAATTATTTTATAGCTTTTTTGGATTTTGTTTTTCCTTGCAGGATTTTTGAGCCTATACAATTTAATTATGATTAATGGCATGTTTCTCAAAAACCAACATTCATGGCTTGTAGCAATAAAAATAATCACTGTTAGTTGACTAAGGAAGGTAGGAACAATCTGAACTTTTATAAGTCAAAAGTTAATTTCAAAGAGGTGCTACCTTTCCAAACAAACCACCTATTTGGTAAAACTGTTGGCAATAAAATATGAAAGGGGTTCCAGTTCTTTAACTCGTGTGTCATGAGTTTAACTTATGTTTAACTCATGTGTCATGACGAAAATTCTGCTTTGTAATTCAGTTTTCACTCTCCTTGTTTTGTACTGAATACAGCTATGCTGTGCTATAAAAAGATAATTTGGACAGGATATCTGTTGGTTTTAGACTGTTTGTTTTTGTGTCCCCTCAGTTAGAACTATCCCTTGGGAAATGTTGGCCCTTGGGAAATCACATGGTGTGTCCTCTTTCCTCTAGTCTGGCATCTTCATGCAACTGAAAGGATGTTCCACTGAACAGTGATGACTCTGGAGAGAAAAGAAATCACAAATGGGCCAAATGCAGCTTAAGAGATATGTGCAGAAGGAGGGGCAAGGTCAAAAGGTACTTTGTGAGAATTAGGAAAAGTGCAATTTCCCTTGGGTGGACAGCCAATCCCATGCCAGGGAATGTGGTTTGGCAAACAGAGCAAAGACTGCATTTAGTTCCCATTTCCTCTTTTAGGTGGGCAACTGCCTACAGTGGTCTTGGGCACAGCCAACTTAAGGCCTAATTTGAGGGATCAGCTTTTAACAGTACCTGCTCTTACACTTTGCACATAGTAAATAGTTGGGAAATGATAGTTATGAATGAATAGTATAATCATTATATTTGAACAGTGCCCAATCCTTTGCAGAAGACCATATCCCAGAATGAGTTATAAGTCCAGCTTCTAAAGGTTTTCTATTAATCTGTCAGAAAAACATTTATGAGTAGTACATTGTAAAATTCTCAAAAAGATAAATCATAATTCCAGAAAAAAGAAAAAGGAATCAGTGTTATTTAGTCCATTTTCTGATCTGTCCAGGTAAATTTGGATTGGGGATTATTTATATTTTTGTGTGAAATAAAATATTTTCCCTTGCTGAAGTCGGTTAACAAGCGTGTGTGCAAAACCAGAGGCTAAGGTGACTAGTATAAGCCCTTTTGCCCTTAGAGAATTCAACAACTACAGGGGGAGTTGCAGTGTGTGCTTAAAGGAAGACGCAATGGTTATCTCCTCAGGGCCTGGACTGGCTACATAATATTCCGAATCCCCAGTGCAAAATGATAATGTAGGGGCCAGAACAGTAGGGAAGGTAATTTCCCCTTTGCACAAATGAATGGGTGACCCCAGAAGGCACGCAGTCTCTGTGGTGGTACACATTTAGTATCTGGGTCTGAGGTAGGCAAGAAGCCTCCTCCTAATCCCTGCCAAACAGCCCAGGGCCCTGCCAGCGAGGGGAAGGGTGGACCACCTACTGTCCCACCCTGAGATGTTGTGGGCAAGGACTGGCCTCTCTGTATTCATGCCAGAATCCCAGCCTAGGGGAATCATAAGACAAACAGTTTTTGACCCTGACCTTAAAGAATCTCATTTCAGCAGGTCTGGAAAGGAGGAAAAGGTAATACAGACAGAGGCTACTGCCTGAGGGAAAAGTACAGTGTGAAAACCTAGGCTTAAGGAATGCTGGTCAGTGGGGGGCTCTGCTGGTTGGGAAGCAGATAGTGAGGGTGGCTGAAGATAGGTCTAGAGTGACATTCCTTCATTCAGTAATCATTTATTAAGGGCCTACTATGTCTCAGGCCTCATGCTAAATGCTGCTATGTTGAGCAAAATCAGATGTGTTCTTTACTCTCATAGGGCTTACAGCTAATGAAAACATGAGGGTCAGATTGAGGAGGTTCTTGAATATCATTTGTATTTAGAGTTTCTCTGTAGACCTGAAAATCTCTCAAGTCAGACATATTTATCTTGTCTCCTGCAACCTCTCCTATTGCCACCTATAAGTTTAAATTATTTCTTTTTTAAAAAATTACTTTTTCTACATTGTGCTTATTACATTTGTCCCTATCTCTCTAATACTAAGGAATAATGTATTTATTTTTAATTTTTTAAAGTTTTTTATTTTTTACTGCTTTCCACTATTGTGAAAAATAGTGAAGATAGAAGTGCAATACGGAGGAAGTCTTTGCCAGAAGTCACTTGTAGTTTGGTTGATTGGAATTCAAAGCATAACCACTGTTAAACTTTGCTGGCTGCCCCCAGGAACATATTTAGGCCATACAAACCTGCAATAAATACTACAGAATATAACTACCACATGGGAGACTGTTTTTTATGGGAAAATTCACTCAAGAAATTCTGAGATAGGGGCGCCTGGGTGGCTCCGTTGTTGAGCGTTTGCCTTTGGCTCAGGTCATGATCCCAGGGTGCTGGGATCGAGCCCCATGTTTGCTCCCCGCTCCATGGGAAGCCTGCTTCTCCCTCTCCCACTCCCCCTGCTTGTGTTCCCTCTCTCGCTTTGTCTCTCTCTGTGAAATAAAATCTTTAAAAAAAATTCTGAGATAATAACATATGTGACTTACTAGAGCTAAGTCTTTCCTGGTATAATGATAGAAGGGACTTCTTTTTGGTCACTCTCCACAGGCCAGTCCTCTAAAGTGAAGAGTAGGATCTAAGATTAACCCTGAGGTGCAGATGTGGGAGGAGTGAAGAACAGAGAGGGGGATATATAGAAAGGTAGAGGATTGGGGAAAACAGGCTTGTGGGGTGGGTGTGGGTACAAAAGTGGGAGACTGTGGACAACCAGAAAACAGTGGGTACTTGAAGTATGACAGAAGTAAGGGACCAAGAAATTGGGAAAAGAGGAGGAATTTAGGAGGAAAAGGGCCACCTTGGTCTTATATTCCATTCCTGCTGTACTAGCATTCTGCCCAACTATTGAAAGCCATCTTGGAGCCATAATACTTGAATAACAGGAGCATAACAGAATGTAGGATCAACAGGCTGAAGGTCAAAGGGCAAACCCCAGTTCTCCCATTTACCAGCTGTGTGGCCTTTGTAAATTACTTCACTTCTCTGAGCTCTGGCTCCCTATCTAAAAAGTGGGTAACACTAATGGCCTCAGACTTAGATGGTTATTTTAAGGAAAAAATGAAGCTATGTATGTGAAATACCGAATGTAAGCTCCACACAGGTAGAGAGCTGGTCTTGTTCACTGCTGGATTCCCAGTCCTTAAAATGGTTTTTAGCACTCTTCAAGGGCTAAACAAACAAAAAAATCAGTGAACAAATAGGAAGAGATTTGTAAGTGGGGTGGCATTTTAAAACAGCCAATCCATGGGTTGTCTGCAGCTAATTAAGCTACTCTAGTGGTTACAAGAAGTGAAGATTATAAAAACGTGAGGTTGTCTGAATTCAAGTCCTGACACTAGCACTCACCATTTTTGTAACCATGGGCAAATTTTGGTCTCAGTTTCTTCTTCCATAAAATTTGGGTAATTATAGTACTCATGAGATTACTGTGAAGATAAGATGAGATGCAAAGCAATTTGTGCCTGGCACATAGTAAATGCTCAGTAAATGTTAGGTGTAATGACGATGATGACAACTTTGCTATTGAGGACAGTTCTCAGCACTATAGGAAGGTTTCAAGTTACCCAGAGACAAAATCATCCTCTGCTCTTGCCAAAGCTGGAGCAAGAAGCGGTGCTCTTTGTGAATCTTCTCTAGCCATCTTAGAAGGGTGTGTGTGGCCCCAAGTCTGGCAGGGACAGAGCCGAGCAGAGCTGTTCACAGCAAATCTGTGATGATGATCTTCTCATCTGTCTTCTAAGCTGTGGGCGGCTCCTTCTTTGGGAAGCAAGTTATAATCAGAACTTGGAACAAGCTACCTTCCAAACAATGCTCTCATTGCCTTTTCTGCCATTTAATTAATGCCAGTCTAATTTTATAGAAAGTATATAAATATGACTTATGCATATTTGTACCTATATTTTTCTGTAAGCCTTGCCATGAGGTACATAGCCATTTAAATCATATCCTTCTGATAAATATCTCTGGCCTGAATACTTAACATTATTTTTTAGAACCACATTTAGGGAACTTAGCAAGTAGAGGGATGGATGTTGCTAAAGCCAACCTTCAAGTTATCATTGACTAGAACAAAAAGGTGAACCTCTTATTTTTTCCAGATTATATTCTGCTGTGGGGATTTAGGTAAATTTCAGCTGATGGCACCCAAGATCCCTTTTGCTCATGCTTTCCTTCCAGTTTTTGTCAATCTTACTCAAGAAACAACAGTCTACAGGCTGCCACTTGAAAGTTAGGAGGATAATGATCCATGCATTCTGTTTTTAACTTTCTTTTTAGTGCACATAAATTTAATTCAGGCCATAATTTAAATACATTCAAATCCTGAAAGAGTTGCACCATAACCCTTGCAGGTTTAGCTCAGATCAATTGTGTGTAGTGGAGTGACTTTGCTGAGCTTTTCTATGACTAAATTTGCACTGTGTCTGTAAGCATGTGCACCAGCAAGCTGATTTTATTAGAACTTTGAAGAACTAGTAGAAAAGCTCCTTCTTTTTTTACCAAACATGGATTTAAAAAATTACACAGAAATCAGCATTGTCAAGTCACATGAAGTGCAATTATAAGCAGAAGGCTTGAAACCTGTTTTTACTTAAAGCGTTTATTTGATTTAGCAAAGACAACAGCAATAAATTGTATTCAAAAGCACTTCTGATCCCTTGCAACAGTATTATTACCAAGAGCAGGGTCTATATAGTATCCCCCCTTTTTCATTTGGGTCAGTTTTCCTTAGGCTTTCCAAAGCATCCAAATCTGTGTTTACAATTCTGGAGACAAAGGATTATTCAGACTCTAGTTAGTGCCCAGTACTTGGAAATTGGTATTATTAGACAATTATTATTACATTGATTTTAAATTTTTATTTTCTTGAAATCTTCTGTGAAAGTAACAGAATCCCAGAGATTAAAATGCAAAAATACATCATTAAAATATTTAACACAAACATTACCGTTCTGTCTTCCTCCTGAAATTTTTGGATTTATTTCATCTTTTCCCTTTATTCTCCTTTTCCCACAATAATACTTTTAACATTTTGAGATCCTAGGTAGTCAGTGCCTACAATCAATACTCAAGAGGAGCATAAATGATAATAACAGGGCAGTAAGTTGAGGACTACGTCTTTGGCTCAATGTTCACCATAAGAATAAGTCTTGGATGGCTATAATTATGTTTGATTTTTTTCTGATGTAGTCCTGTCATATAAGATCTAGTGCTGCATTGGTTCTTTCCTCTTCCTTTTGCTACATTATCACCACAGAAATAGATGACTTTCAACATCCCCCAAATCCTTTGTTTAACAAAAATCATATTTAGGGAGATACATGACAGTTACAACAGGATACATGACGGAGGCTATATGACAGTTACAACACTGTCATTTTGCTTTTGTGTTTTCAACAACCCTATCAGGAAGTCAAGGCAAGTGGAGGTGTCTCTGTTTTAAATGATGACTTTGAAATGTGGACAGGTTAAGTGGCTTGTTCATGGTTACCTAGGCAGTGACACGGCAGCTAGAGGGATTCAGGTCTCCTGATCCACATGTACAAGATTCTCTTTATTACCTTGCACAACATGTTGTCAGATTAGACAAACTCTAAGTAGAGAGTTGGCCAATTCTGTGATGAGATGGCTATAGGTAGCAAAGGATACTTGTTTCCCTTAAGTTTATTATGGTAGTGCTGGACAGCTAGCTCCCTGGACACTCTCTTGAATCAGTCTTAAGGTGTAATGGTGATTTCAGGCATGCTAGAATATAGCATCAGAGACCTGGGGAGGTCCAGGTAGTGGACTGGAATAGCAGCAGCTATTAAATATCTAGGTCATCTTTTATAGAGGGTTGTAATATATACTCTAGCTTCTGATTTCAGTGCTGCCAGGAAGGAAAAAAAAAATCCATCTTGCTAAAATGTAGTCAGACAGCAGTTTGTCTTTCCAAAACATTATTAGGTATTATTACAGAATGTGAACACCTTTCATTCCTGACAAACAGGAAATGTATGCTGCACTACTGGTATGTCAATCAGAGTGATAGCATCAATTTTATGGTTTTTAATTCATCCCCACCTCCTGCCGAGCCTTTTGCTCATCCCAAATTATGAATCTTAAAAGGTACGTGATTAAGAAGAAAAAAAATATGTCTCCGCCTGTGTGAACTCCCTTGTGAAGAGCTTGGAGGCAGATATTTAAGAGATTTGTAAAGCATGCCCTGACCACTCAGTGATTTGGACAAGTGACTTACATTTCCTGCAGCTGGGAGTGCCCCCTCATGCTTTTGCTCTAGTATTTTGCTAGCAACTCAAGCAAATACTTTTTATATGCATTGACACCTTTACATTTGTTAAGGAGCAGAAAGAAAATAAATAACGTATTAAATGCTGTATTTGTCAGTTCCTGATGCTTCAGTTACATTTTCAATTTAAGTTTTCAGAGTCTATTTCTTTAGCTGTGGTCTTTTGTCACTTTTGATATATATGAAATAATAAATACAAAGCCAATTCTGGAGCCTAGCTTTGAATGCATCAGAGCAATCTTTCTCACGATTCTTTTCTTTCCACCCCTTAATTCTTTTCTTCAGCATGTAATGAAAATGAGGAGCACTGCCCGTGTGTGACACACACACACACACACACACACACACACACACACACACACAGAGTCTACTTCTTCTCAGTAGGGAGTTTGGGAGCCTGGGGTGTCTGAATCTGTCCTCCATGTTCCTCTCTTGTTTCTGGTGAGGAGCCATTTTTCTTGTTTTTCCTATGCAGCTCCACCTGGACTCCGTTTGCTGCCACAAACTCTGCAAATATCACACACTTACTTAAGATTTAGAAACGTGATCTGATAGCTGCTGATTGGAAGGTGAGGTAATAATTACCAGTTGGTCAAGGTCAACTTTCCCTTTTTCTGCTGACCACAAAGTGAATGTTCTGTCATTGGCAGATAATTCTCTAGCTGCTTAGAGCACATGATGACATATTTGATGGGACTTTAATAAGGACTTTCAACGTATGGTGGCCTCCATTTTTAAATCACTCTTGGTCATTTCAGCCTTACTTAGCTTTAACATTTTTAGTGCTTCACTGTTTCAGTGAGAGCGCATGGAGCCTTGAAGTAACCCATGTGGCATTTGTTTGTGAAGAATTTTTCATTCTGCTTTTACCACAGTTTCTCTATGATTCAGAATTGAAATATGCTGATTCTCTTCCATGCAAGAAAGCAAATGTAGAACATGAGCAAGAGTTCTTCCTTTCCTGGTTGGGCACTAGCAGAAAACATTGAGTTTTGAGAGTGGTGGTTAAAGGCATGTGCAAATGTGGCTCATGCAGCAGGGCCTGCCTTATAGGGAGGCAATGCCCTGCACAAAAGCTGCCCTTCCCATTTGGGAAGAAAGAAGGTATCTAGGAGCCTGTCAAAGAGCTTTCTGTGAGGGCATAACAGCACCTGTCTTTACTTGTGTATGTGGGGTTAGCATTTTCAAAGTGAATTTCTGAACTCTTCCTCACCTGCTTGCTCAGTTTACTGTGTCACCATGTTACTAAAGGCAAGGGCACTGAAGTGTAGAGAAATTAAGCAGCTTACTTTAAGGTCATGGAGATGGTAAGTGGTAGGGCTGGAATTTGAATTCATGTTTTTGGACTCCAAATCCAGTACCCTTTCCTCTACCCAATAGTTGCTTATTATTAGAACCACTTATTTGGCACTTATTTCTATTTAAATTCTCAATTAGATTACTTGATTAGGAATTCCTTAAGAACACTGGCATGTTTATAACAGGGATTTGTGCAGGGTATACACTAAATGAGTACATACTTTAGACTGATTCATGAGTTGACCCGTTTTCCTCATTCTCCCTTTATGGGGTATGGCATTTAATCATAGCACAAATGTTTACGGGCAATAGAGGGACTTATGTTGGATATTGGAAACACAAGGTGGGATTGTTTTGGACTGAATGGTTATGTCCTCCCAAATTCATATGTTGAAGCTCTAACCCCCTGTGTGGCTCTATTTGGAGATCGGGCCTCTAAGGAAGTAATGTTCTCCACCCCATCATAAGGGTGGACCCCTGATCTGATAGGATTAGTGTTTTGATAAAAAAAAAAAAAGACACCAGAGAACAAGCTCTCCCTCTCACTTAGTCCTCTCTCTCTGCCATGTAGCATGTACTGAGGGAAGGCCAAGTGAGGATAGAGCAAGAAGGCAGCTATCTATAAGCCAGGAAGAGAAACCCAAATCATCTGGCACCTTGAACATGGACTTCCAGCCTCCAGAATTGTGAGAAAATAAGTTTCTGTCATTTGAGCACTCAGTCCATGGTACTTTATTAGGCAGCCCAAGCAGACTAATATAGTGATTAAAACCAAATCTGACTCAAGCAGGTCCTCATCCTGTGAGACGGATAGAGAACAGCCACGGAGAAATAGCTGCATTGGATATATGCTCATGTGCTTTGTCCCTTTGGAAGTGAAAGTCAAGGTTATTGTAACAGCGGGCACAAAGTGCCCTCAAAGTCAAAATGGCAAAGTCAAATGGCTCAGAACATTTTGTACTGTTTAGAATTGCATACAGCGGTATTTGAGTCTGCATGGTTAGGGTTGAAAGTGAGAATGATGGCAAAAGTCTTCAAAGAGAAGATGAGAGTCCGTGTCTTGAAGAATGAATAGTAGTTCTCTAGAAAATGAGGTGAAAGAAAGTACATGTTCCTCAGAGAGAACAGAGGTATGAGTGAACACAGTGGAATCCTGGATTCTGGTGACTTTAATTAATTCATTATGGCCAGAGCTTACATTGTACATGGAAGGGTTATAGAAGGTGAGGTTGGAAAGATAAGAGAGAGCCAGTTCTTTAAAAATCTTCATCTGTTAAGCTTAGAAACCAGACTTCAGTCAGTAGGTAACATGGATGACATAAAAGAATTTTAACCTGTGTAGTTATAGAATTAGATTTGCAGGTTAGAAATTTACTCTCGATGCAGTGTGGAGATTGTACTGGAACCTAATCTTGGGCTTAGGGCTTGGGATGGGATTTAAGGTAGTGACACTGAACCATAAATTCTCTAGGAAACATTACAGAAAAGCAGTCATAAAGCTGCCTTTGATATTACCTCCTTAGCTGAAGGACAGAGTTCAAATTTTCAGTCACTTCAGAATTCAAGTAATACTTCCTTCTTTTTATTATGGCACTGGAATAACTTATTTCTAGAAAAGGAATGACTTATTGTTCTTGTGGATACCACACATCATGAATGACACCCATGCTCTGGTCCTCATCAAAACCAGAGTGGCTCCAAAATGAGCAAGCCGGTGGTCTGGTGAGAAATTCAGCATTTTCTATTTCTTCTTCTGAACACTCTTGGTTTCATTTTTATGTGGTACCACATTTTGCTGTGCTTTTCGCTGGATCTGTTTGAATGTTCTTAATCCAGTGTTTCAGAGGGCAGTAAAAGGAACAAGGAAACATGTTCAATGAGCAATTACTAATCAAGCCCTAAGCCCAACGGGATTCATAAAATGTATAAACTTACTCTAGCCTGGCCAGGATGCTGTAGACTGGAGCTAGTTGAAATACAGGAGGAAGTTCATGTTTTTGTGGTGTGGAGTGGACTTTTTCTGTGTGCCTAATGGGTTTTAAAACAATTGTAAAATCACTACTCTTAGACTCTCCTGAGAGTAACTGCCATGTGAGAAAGGTGGACAACTTTGTCTTGTGATTAATATGCCTTCCCCACTCGGTATTGTGCTCATTCTTTCCTCTTCAAACAAAACATCGGTCTACTGGAGAGGCACTGTTCTCACTTTTATGTGTCACATGGAATCCTCGAAACTGACTTTACCTGTTAGTGCTAACAACAGTGATGATCGGGTATCGTGACACCTGCAGATACCTTTCTTCCTAGGCACTTATTATCAATCTGGGAATCTTGTCACCCCAGTCACCCCAGAATGTTTCCTTATGACTGCATTCTTAGTAGCTGTAAGTAACTCTTTTACTCAACAGGGAACAAGGGCCAGATGGCATGCAGACATGTGCTTGAGACTGGGTGAGTCTCATTTGTTCTCTATTTCTTGTTACTTACTGTCACTCCTTAGCTAACCACACATAAGGAACCCACCCTGTGGGCTGCTTTTTGTCGTATGTATCTGAGATACAATTACAGTAACAGGCTTTTTATTAACATGATTGTTATTATGGGTTTCTTTTTGTTGTTGTTTTTCAATCTGGCTCATTTTTTTTTTTGAAAGGTGAGATATAAATAAATTCAACAATGTAAACAGGTCAGCCAGAGCACAGATGTGTAAATACAATGACTGTTGTCCCCTTCTAATGAATAACCTTGAACTTCTTCCAACAACAGTGTTACAGCTCAAAAATAATTTTATTTGGGAAATTCTCTTTTGAAATGTCTCTAGAGACTTTGCCTATCAATCATAGCAAATCATCATTCTCTGAGGGTGGGTTAGATCTTTAAAAAAAAAAAAAACTCCTTGAACAAATAATTATTAGGTGCTTACTCAGTGGCAGGCAGTATACCAGGAGCAAGGAGCAAGACAGACATGGTTTCTGCCTTCGAAGACATTTAAGATCAAATCTGAGATGAATGTCTGAGCCCTGGATAATACCTTTACTGATAAGAACAAGATGTGACTGTACAGTGACAATCTTAACTGCCTCAAATGACAATTTGAAAGAAGAGATTTAAAACATTTTGAGTAATGGCAGCATCTCTGGAATAACTCTCAAACATACTAACTATAAGACAAACACTGAATTTTTATGCATACAGTATAGTGCTATATAGTTTATAAAACATTTTATATACATTATATTACTCTCTTCTTGTAGGAATTCTGGATTATCAACTGGGTTTGAGTAACACTCACCTCTCGTGTTAAATAACTGATCTCTAGGTGTCTTCTAGTTCTAAAAGTCTGTGATTCTTTCGTCCGTACCTCCATCCTTTCACACTGTACTGTGGTTCATTACTTTAGAATAGTTCCTTGTGATCTATCTGGCTGGGGACCTTCCACCGTGAGATGGGTATCCAATATCTTCTTTCCTGGGGTGACGAGCAGAGACTGAAGTTGAAGTCCAAGGTGAGGGAACTCCCCTGGGAATGTGGAAGGGTCTGAAATGTCAAGTTCACAAGATCAAGTAGAGCTAGAATCAGACTCAAAGAAAAATGCTGGCTAGACAGAGTAAAGAAGTTGAAGAGGCAGAACCTAGAAAGTTACCTGAAGAAACAAGATTTCTTTTTTTGGATGCTAGAGACAGAGCCCAGAAACCATTAGAGTGATAAGCCAAAAGTGTGAACAATTTTTATTTTATTTTTAAGATTTTATTTATTTGACAGAGAGAGACACAGCAAGAGAGGGAACACAAGCAGGAGCAGTGGGAGAGGGAGAAGCAGGCTTCCCGTGGAGCAGGGAGCCCTATGCGGGGCTTGATCCCAGGACCCTGGGATCATGACCCGAGCCGAAGGCAGATGCTTAACAGCTGAGCCACCCAGGCACCCCTGAACAATTTTTAAAAATTGGCTTCCCCACCAACCAAGCCCATCAGTGGTTAAACAGCAAAAATAAGAGAAAATGCAGCTCTGTTGTAAACCTTGACCTCGTCAGCTTTTCCAACAGTAGCTCATTCTCATAAGAAAATGGAGAGTGTTTATCAAATAGGAAATCTTTGACGTTCTATCATGATTTCCTGATAAAACATGTATTTACAGTTTGAAATTGTATCTCGATGTTTTTGGGCCTTTGTCCCTATCAAAAATAACCTATTTATAAATCCAATTATTAAGATTAAGTAAGATTATTAAGATCTAAAAAATCTCTCTTCTGTAAAAATGTATATGTAGTAAAAATTAAGAGGTGGTTTGTTTCAAGACTTTGCTGCTCATCCCAGAAAATTAACTGGAGAGTTTGAGTATCTCATAGGCACACAAAGAGATAAAGCAGCCTTTGATGACTTTGACTACACACACACACACACACACGCAAAGAGAGAGAGACACACACAATGGGGATGCAGGGGCAAGTAAATTGTGAGAACATTTCTAGGAGTTCTGAGTGTGACAGAGCCCCTCTGCAAAAACTTGTACTTTAGACCCAAACCATTTAACTGCCATGATTAGAATTTATGCCTGTATTCAGCAGACTGTTCCAGGTGGGATGCAAATACAGTGGATGAAATTAGGTACAACTCATGGGTAAAAGAAGTTTTGCTAATCATCTGTTTTAGTTTTCTAGCTCTGCTTTGGTGTTGTTTTCACCCCTGAGCACGTTTAGTAGCCGTGTTTCAAACTAATCTAAAAACTGATTTTGCCTGTTTTCCTGTTTATTTTTCAGTCTTTTTCTGGAAGGTTTCTAAGTATCTAGGTGTTTTTCTTGTCAGCCATATTCCAGAATTTTAGCATCAATAAGTCTGCTTGCAGGCCTTTTTGCTTTGCTGCTGTTGTTTTCTTTCCCTGAACAAATTTATAACATTAGGTCTCACTTTATCGAGAAGCTTTATTTTCCATCTGCTCTCCATTTTTGCTCTATTATTAGGCTATGCTTCTGGTATTCTGATCCTGCTTCATTTCCAGGACTCTAGTTGACGTCAGCAGGGAACCTAGGCAGAGGAGGAGAGCATAATACTGGGCTTGGCTCCACAGACTGTTTTGGGAAAAGCGTCTGGTCTCTTGGAGGTGGGACTTCCGTTGGATGGACCCCCTGTTCTTTTCCTACAGACAGTGGAGCCTCTGTATCATATTTAATGCAACCACTGGTACAGGATGATGTACTTGCTCAACCACCCAAATATATTGACTTTCTGTTAAAAGGCTTTTAACATAAATTTTAAGAGATTAACAAAATACATCACAGACTATTGCTGAGAATGCAGCAATTTTAACTATGTTTCTCCTCCATTGATTTTAGTTAATATATTTTAACCACCCCCTTATTTTACTGTACCTTTTAATTTGTTATTCATTTGTTTGAAACCAGAACTCTGCTGAGGCGCTCTGGACCCACAGGAACTGAAATAGTTTGCCTTCATTATCTGGTAGACCTGCTCGAGTCTGTAGCCCCTGACAGAAACCACAAGACTGTACAAACTGGCAACTGTGGGTTTGTCTGTTCTCTATTGATTCTATTTCTGGAAAAAAACATGAACCAATGGGTGAACCATGTGACTGTACAACTTACCCAAAGCTCTCATCATCAGGGGTATGGAGACCTTTTGCAGACAGGTCATGATGGGACTTCAACACTTTTCTGTTTGCCTTTCAACCATGGCTTTTGAAAGCTTTGACTTGTAAGTTTAACTCCTTATATTCTGAAATATGAAACTGCTATAGCATTATGGTATTTTATAGCATGTTATTTAAATTTGGTCACACTGTCCCAAACATCTAATGAAATATATAATATAGACTTGATATGACTTTGCTTATAAAACATCTTAGTTCTTTCTTCCAGTGTGAAGATTACAAGGCAACTCCACCATAAACTTTTAAAAGAAAACAATATTCACATACTTTTCAGACTATATTGCATGTATAGTTTATATAGCATCTGATCTAGCATTTCCTTCTCTTGAGCTTTGGTACTGGTGTTAAATACCAATGCTCAAGTAAGTAGGATGCATGACTTCTCTGTGGTATGGAACCCTGATGAAAGGGTTCTGGTTTTGGCTCTAATAAGCTGTGTGTCCTTGATCTCTTCCTTCTCCATTACATGTCAAGATCTCTAACGCCTGTTCTAGTTTTAATATTCCAAGTGAATAAAAGCCCTTGAAAACACCAGAGAGATCCAGGTAGTGGAGAACACATCCTATTAAAGACATACACACACACACACAAACTCAACAGAAAAACCAAAATAGCTCCCCTCTCCTCCTCCCCCAACAATGACAATGCAGCCATCTGTTGGACGTTCCATTTCACTTAGCAGCTGCTCTCAGATACAGAAATCTGCATTCCTCTGGCTCGTGCTGGTATGCATGCAGCATGTGTGGGTACTAGCATTTGACTCTCCCACCCAAAGGAATGGCTTTCATTGAATAAAAATGATCACAGAAGGTTTCTTACTCTCCCATCACATATAATGCCTTTCTCCTGATAATAGGCATTTGGAGCTATCTCTGTTCCTCTGTGTATTAAAATAAATTCTCTTAGAGATATCCACATCAAACAGTCATCTAAAATTAAAGAGAACAACCAGGAAACGGCTTCAGTGAGGCTCTTGTCTTGCCAGAAACTTCCGCTTTGAAAGAGAATGGAAGAGGTTGGGATATAAAGTTCCATTCTGCTTTTATTTTGTCAATACCCCCAACATTGCACTTAAGCACTGAGAAATGGTGTTGTTTAAAAGGGAACCAGGAAGCTTTCAAAAGCAGCATTAATGTTACCATCAAACTGAATGAAAATATGTAAGATGAGTCTCCAAAGGGGACAGAAAAGTGAAGCCCTTTAAATCCTCTACCTCCACCCCGTTGCCTCTTCTCCAGGCTGAAATTTTGTCTTCTGTGTGGTATATTATATAAAGTGGTATATCATTTAAAAAGAGGCACTTGGGTTGGGGGTTGGGAGGAGCCGCAGTTATAAACAACAACAAAAACCTACAGGCACTGTAGACAGAGAAACTTGGGTAAAATTGGATCTGCTTTTGAGTACATAATTTAGGACATTTGTTACAAGATTACTGTGGTTTTCTATAAATGTTAGTTTGCTGTATTATTTTCCATGAACTACTTTTCCAAAATGCAGAATATTTGGCCCCCCAAACATGGAAGCAGTAAAGCTCAGACGAGGCACTGATTCATGGGGAGTCACTCAGAAACAGCCGGTCAGCCATCTGCGGCCCCAGAGTCCTCTTATTTTTACTTTATTCAGCTAATTCTTTATGTAGAGGGGAAGAAGATGCATCAATCCTGGGAGAAGAGCATGGCTCATGTAAGAAAATGATGACTAACTCCTGCCCGAGACTGGTATCTGGTGGGCTGATGTGCTGATTTGGAGGGGCGGCAAGTTTCCTACGTGCATTAGGCTTTCAGCTCTTTACTACATGTGCATTATTTTCTGTGCATCCTGTTCTTTGGGAAAAGGAAAGAAATAATGATTTGCCATTGATTGTTTTGTGGGAGTTGTTCCAGATTAGAGCACCCTTGAGAGCCATAACTTGTCTTTTCAAGGCAGGCAGAAGACCCTGCAGAATCAAGGATGAGCCTGAGAGTCAGACCTGTGTGTGTGTCCACTTATCTCTCAAATGCCCCTGAATTAGACCTTTTAAGTGCCCTAGATGCTGTGGTCAAAAAATGTTGGCGATAAAGGCAATGTCTGACATAGATTAAAAGATAAACCATGATTCAGTGCCATAATCATGTAAGTGAAAAATGCTGAGTAAGTATTTAGGCACTGCTGTTTTATTTTACATTTTGACATTACTATCATAAAGTTGTGGATAATTCAATCAGAATAGCCTTTTGCCTCCCAGAACAGGTAAGAGGGCCTTGGTGACAGAAGATGGAAGATGGATGGTTATGGTATCCCTTCCTTGTGTTACCCAAAGCAGTTCATTTGATGATAGAGCCAGATGACTGTGTGAGAAGGAAAATGTTCTTCTAATTCTATGAAGAAGGCTCTTTGGTGCACAGGTATACGCTGCTCATAGGTAGGCATAATCATAGCTTAATCAAATTCTTCTGTGTTTCTGGAGACCACTTTTGCCACACCTTCTAATATTTTCCTTGAATCATCAAAATCTTTTACTTATTCTCCCCATAAACATGGGTATATGTGTGTACGCACACACACTGTGTGTAAATGAATATCTTCCTTATTTTTTATCTTAGCTTGTTATCACTAAGTTTTTTAGTTTCCTTAATTACTTCTACAACTACAATATAAACCTTAATTTTTTCAGACTGAAAAGTAGAGAAGATAAACTTCTGTGCATTTAACCCATGTAACATTATTAAACCCAGAACATGATTGACTGATCACCTTTAATTTTTCTGATGTGTAACCATGAAAAGACTCTAGGACAGTTGACTAGAACAAAAGGCAAATGCGCTTTTAATTGAAAACGCATACAATTTTTAAAAAAGAATCGGAAAACCATCTGTACTGTAAACTTTTGTGTCTCTTATTCATTCCTGTTTACTCTGCTATTCAATCCAAATAAAGATTGTTTCCACCTCAGCAACACAAAAATCACATGGACTATCCTTCAGGCTGTCAGTCAGAGGAAAGATATACATATGCCCAAAGTATACACTTGTGCTTGTTCACAGTGTTATTTGGGGAAAATATGTTGCATGTTCTCCTGGCTCTCCTAGTTTTACATTTTGAATTAATGCAATTTATTCTAATTTATGACAACTGTTTGAAAGACTTGCTCTCCATTTTTCCCATTTATAAAGAATTGTTTACAGAAAGAGGGAAAAGCAGGAGGGAAAGTAGGTTGCTTTGCATAGTCAGGTGTAAGAACTGAGTGGACTCTGTCTTGGAGTCAGCATTGTGTTCCAGGGCTGACTGTCAGGAGGTCTTTCGTAGCACCCTTTTCTGCATGTTTGGAGATAGGAATGAAACTAAGGAGAACCTTTCTTCTTCTAAAAGAAAGACTTATACAATTGAGTTAATTATCTCCTCCTTCTCTCTTGTTCTCTCTTCCTGTATTTATATAGCAGCTATCACCATAGTACCTAACACGTTGATAAGAGTGCTATTTTAGGAAAAAAAAAAAAAAAAGGAAGAATGAAAGAAAGAAAGAAAGAAAGAAAGAAAGGAAAAAAAAATCAAGGCAGGGGAAAAAAACAAACCCAGATTCTTCCTTGTGCTAGTATAAGGCTCCTTTAAAAGCCCCAAATCATGGGGAATCGCCATGATTTTAGAGGTCTTTTAAATAGCTCTGAAAAAGAGGGATTGGCCTCACTGTACCTAGAACAGTGCCTCAACGTAGTAGGTATTTAAAGAATACTTACTGACTGGCATCACTAGTAGCTATTCTTCTCAAATTCCTTGTTTAAAAACAGTCTCATCCCCAAGTGCTCTGCTCTGCCTTGCTTATTCTAAAAGGACTGCATGCTGGAGAAGGAGCTCAGACACAGAGACGATAGCTCATCGTGATTTCAGAGCCCATATAGGATCTAGGTCTCCCTTTGGGCTTTCATGAAATTCTATTGGCCTATGGTTCTTATCCTGCTAATTATATATATGCACAAAGTGGCATATGGATACATATAACTTCAGCTACTAAGATCCTTAAAAGAAGTCCTAAGTCAATAGAAACTAAGACTTATTAATATGTGCCAGACATTGGTCTCATCTCATTTATATTAACTCAATTCTCATAACATCTCTGGGAGGTGTGTCTTATTATCATCATCATCATTTTACAAATAAAGGAGCTGAGTGAAGGAGAGGTTAAGTAGTCCATGATCCTATAGTTAGTAATGACCAGTGAAAGGGATTTGAACCCAGACAGTCCTACTCTAGTGTCCAGTGTTCTTAACTACCACACTGTGCCTCCTCTCTCTCAAAGTACTTATCAGTTCTGTTCTGGATCAGAAATTAGGGCTGGGAACAAACTTTTAGGATTATATGATTTTAGGGCCTATCTCTTGCCAGTACAGTAATGATCTGCTGAACCTCAAATCTAATCTAACCTCAAGGTTGGCAGCTGACCACAAGACTCCCAAGTACTATCCTAAATTATCCTTCATTTATGTGATTTAAAAATGTTTAAGCAGTGCATACTAACCTGTGGAACCCATGGCCTTACACTAAAGTCATGCATTAATTAAATAGCCATTTACTGAGCAACTACAATGTAAAATTACTGAGGTAACAATGAGAAATCATTTTGCTTTTATGGATATATCAGTCTATTGGGTGGGAGGAAATTAAACACATAATTTTAAATGTTGCTTAAGTATGACTGGTGGAATCTACACAATGTTATGGCATCAAGGAAGAAGGATTTTGATGTGTGGATGGTGGAGGTTAGTGCAGACTAGGGATCAGGCTAAGGCATGTACATGGAGATCTATGTTCTTGAGCCTAAGTCTTAAAAAACTGATAAAGATTTATGTAGTAAGAGAACTAGATGAGGACAGTCTAAGAAGAGGAAGCAGTTTGTTCAAAGACTTGAAGATATGAAAGATAATGCTGTAAATATGGCATAGCTGGAATGAGGTACCAAAGTGATGAGAGATGGGCTAAAACGGTAAGCAGAGATCAGACCACAAAGGACCACCTGTGACTTCTATTAGGTAAAGGTATGCCAAGATGATAAGCAGGGCACTAGTCTCATCAAACCTCTTTCTTGAAAATGAGCTCAGAAGTTGATGGCCTGGAGGAGGGTAAAGCTAAAGAGAAAAGAAGCAGGGAAGGAATCTTCTAGAGTAGTTGCAGGACCCTAAACATATTATAACATTTAGTACTCAGAACAATCCTATGTACAAGATATTATCTCCATTTTATAATTTTTTTAAAAAATCTGGGAATTGTTGAGTAACTTGTGTAAGATCTTGTAGCAAGTAAGTGACAGCTGTTTTAATTTCATATCAGTTGGACTCCAAACCCTACCCACTTCCCACTATATCATGCCATCTATTTCAGTGTCTTAAAAAAAAAGTCTACACTCTTTGAATCACTCCGAACTTGACTGCGCTGTCCAGATTCTCTTTTCTCACCCTGCCCGTACGTTCTCAGCCTCTTCTGTTACGTACCTTCCTCAGCCTTCCTCTCGGTGCTTCCTGGTGCTCACTTCTGTCTGCAGCACTCTGCTCTTCTCCTCCTTCCTCTCTGCCCATCTCTCTCCCTGACTAGAGCCTTCTTTCTGAAGCAGTCCATACCTTCCACACATCCCATGCAGGCACCTGGGAACCATCCTGCCCCCTTTGTCCCTCTAACACTCAACAGTGAAGGTGTCCCCATGTCCTTTTGTTTCCAGTTTTAAGTATTTCTCAAGCTCCTTTGTTGCAGGTTTGGTTAAACTGATCATCACTCCTACCTATACGACTGCAACAGCATTTAAACTAGTACTTAACTACATCTGGATAGTGAAGTGATGTTTCTGAGTAGAAATCTGACTATACTACTGCCCTGTTTAAAACTTTTTGTTGGCTCCCTATTAAAAGCAGAACAAAATATAATTTTCTAAGAACGATGTACAAAGGACCCCCAGATCAGGTCACCAATTCAATCTCAAACCTTATTTCCTGTTGCTTAGCACACTGTCTGGCAATAATCACTCAATAAACATTTGTTGGATGAATGACTGAATGAAACTAACTTGCTTAAACTGACATATTTAAAAGAATTAGAGGTACATGTGATCTAAAATAATAACTTCATTTTTTCTCAGTTGCTATCCCAAGGTAGCTAGTGATACTTAAAATATTTATAAACAAAGCATCAGCATTGACCAGTTAGAGTGGACACAGGCTGGGTGTCCCTCTTCATGTGCGCTCTGGCTAGACGTCTCGTTAGTGGGTAGGTTTTTATTAGTGGAGAGTCCCCTCAGTTGAGTTACTCTCATTTATAACAGGCAGAACAGCTTCTGCACAGAGTTCTCTGACTTTGGATATTATCCTAGAAGCCTCCTTTCACTCCAGCTGGCTTCCTCTCTGAAGCAGCTGAAGGACCAAGAGGGTGGAAGTAAGATTCATAGATGGAATCTGGGGCTTTAAAAAGAGAACAGCTCCTGTGTTCTTGGTGGATGTGAAGGAGAGAGGAGCACCGCCCTTCACATCTGCCCTGCTCTCCCCACAAAAGTTCTGCAGAAAGACCTTTGAGGGTACACATGGAACTCCCCTTCTTTTGGAACCCTTCCCTTTCCATGGATTTTTCAGTCTCTGGCCCACTTTCCTCCCAGTCTACTTGTCTCTCTTTCTCACCTTTTTCTGTTACTTACGAGTGTTTCTGCCCATCCCAATGCCTTTTTCCTTCCGCTTCCCTCCTTCTCCTCTTCCACAAACCATCCCCATTTCCTTAACTGAATAAAACTGTAACCTTGTTTACTTAGCATTTTCATTAAATAAATTTTTAACACTTAAGGATCAAATAAATATTGCCTTTTGTGATTCCCTTTCTCACAAAAACAAAGTCAAGCCAAAAAAAAAGTTGCCTTTTACTCGTATAAAAAACCTTGAATACATCAGTTTTTTGTTCTAATGAAGCAGTGATTTATTGAACCTAAAAAAACCCCTACTGTGGTCTGAGTGCTTCAACAAATAAGGCAAATGAGAGACTGGTACTTTTAGAAAGGAAGAGGGTGAAGAGGAGGAGAAAAGTGGAAGAGGAGAATTTCACAAATCAAAAGTTAAAAAGGAAGAAAAAAGAAAAGAAATTGTGCCAAAAAATAAATAGCCTGTAGTGAGTATACTGTCTCTTTGGTTCACGGTCTTGACCTTCTCGGCATAGGTGGAATTCCTATCCAGCCAAAGGAAGACTAGCCAGAAGGCCAAAAATCACATGTGGTTTTATTCATTAATTTTTTGAGCACCTACTACGTACCAGGTACTGTTCTAGGCACCTGGAAATCGTATAAGAATAACTTATGTTGTTGATCTTTTGCATTTCTTTTTATGTTAAGAACATGTTCTTTTCAGGGGAACATTTATTTTGTCAGCCTCCCTTTTTGTGAGTTGCTTTGTGTGCCAGGCAAAACCAAAGGCAAGAAGTAGGTAAAAAGCAAAAGAATAAAATCATGCACATAAAAATCTTATAAAGATTTGTATTCAGTCTACTGTGGAGAGAATGTTCAGCCCCTTTCTTATTGTGTTTGCATCTGTTTCCTTATCCCCAAAGGGAATTAGCCGAATAAACCCCTACTGTACCTGGTGGAAATAACGCACAGCGGCAACTTAACTTGTGAGGCTGGATATTAATGCTCATGTATAGGAGTTAAATATAGCACAAAGCGAGTGTGTCAGAAGGGAAAAACAAAGCAACTGACTCCACACTGCAAGGGGTGGGGTGGGGGAGGCGAGGAGATCATACACTTCAGCACCAGGATAAACTGCAAAAGTGGTAAACTGGTAAGAGGAGATTGTAGTGAAGATTTGGAACTGAGTTCATGCTAACCTAATATCCTCAGTGGCAAACCCCAAGGATACTTCCTAGATGGGTTTGAAGGAGGGTCTGGAACAGAGAGAAATCTGTGAGGATGTTGATGAATAAGCAGGCTCAACAGGAAAGTTAGGATTCTCTAAGTTTTCTGGTTCTTTTCCCACTTCAAACAGGAGATGGGTACTAAGTCCATACACCACTGGCTACAACCAGTAGCAGTATATGCTGGTCCTATAAATCTACATGGTTCCCATTGCCTGACTGTTAGATACCACTCTGAAAAACTTTGGAAGTGCTTCATGGGCAATGGCTTAAATGAAGGAGGCTGTTCTGAGAAGTTGATCCATGGTCAGGAGATTTTTGCCTACAGCCATGGAAATTCTGGCTTCAAGATGTACCCCATCCTTTCCTTACGACACCGTGTGATGTATGAATCAAAGCACCAGATGGGGAGTTAGGAAAACTGTGTTTAAGAAGTGATTCTTTCATTACACATCCATGTCATCTTGAAAAGTAAACTTCTCAGCATGTTGTTTGTTTATTTTCATTTCTATAGTAAGACAGTTAAACCAGATGACCTCTGTTGTTCTTTCTGGTTCTGACATTCCAGATTCTGGGTAGGTTAATTTAAAATGCCCCCACTTATGACCAAATGTAGAAGTTGTGGTGAATGCGTCATCCACAGGGGACGACAACATGGCCATCTGTGCTTGGAGCTTGCTGTGGACGAGCCTAACCTTCCTCAAGACACTGATCATCTCCTTCTGGGAAAGATTTTTTCCATAAATCAGAAGAGCTACCTCTATACCTGAGTGCAGCTGAGCGAATCCTACCTCTTTAGTTAACTGATACATCCCCTGGGCTTAGAACAGTCATTGGCACTTACTAAGTGCTCAGAAAATCTTTGATGAATGAGTAAAATAATTATCTCCTGGGAAACTGATACCTAAATGGGACTTAAAAGGCTGTAGAGGATAAGGAGCACTTCTTTCAGGGCATGCAATACTGAGTGTAACTGAGGATAAGAGCAAGAATTCAGTGTTCAAATCTTGACTCTTTCACTTATTATCTTGCTGACCACAGGCAGATTACTTAATCTTTCCAAGTCTAATGCTCTTCCGGGGAAAGTGGGGTTAAAATGGTATCTCCCTCATATGGACATTGTGAAAGTTGAACAAGTACTGACTAAAGAGCCCAGTGACTAGCAAATAATAAGTTGTTAATAAATATTTACTTAAGTCAAGTTTGAATCTCTCCTTTAGGGCAGGACCAGAGCAGACAGTGATTTGAAGGGATAGAAAGCCAGGGATTAGCATGTGCTGGGCAGGGTGTTAGGCCATGAATAAGTGAGGCTGGGATGCACGGGTAGGCCCAAGCCTTAGAAGGCAGGTAGGTAAGAGGCTGGGGAAAAGGCAGAAGATGTGCCTTGCTTGTAGGTAGACTCTGAGGCTTTCCATCTGAGTTAAAATAGCAGGAGGGGGAATAGGGAGTTAATTAAGGAGAGAGCACTTCAATTTAGAGACTCTAGGGCCACCCAAGTTTTACTCTGATCATGGGTTAAATATCTGGTAGGCATCAGAAATTAATTCCAAGTTGCACCATGTGAGATTGACAGCACCCATATGCATTCTGCTTTGACACCACCGGCTCAGAAAGTTAAGTTGGCTGTAGAGACAGTTGATAAAGAAACTTGGCAGGGGCTGGTAGCAGAGCTACAGAGAAGAAATAAAAGCAAAGAGAGGAATAAGGAGAAGAAAATGAAGCTAAATAACACTGACCACAGGAAAAAAAAGAAAAACCTAAACATTAAAAAATGAGTAAAAGGCTTATTTCTCAGATCCAAGAAAGTTTATCTGAGGCAAAATAGGCTGATCCAGTGCCTAAAGAATTTTCATCTGTTTCCAAAGGGATTAGATCTGGGGCCTGCAATGAAAAACAAGCCACCTCCTTCCCCCACCTACTTCTCTTGGTTATCTAAGAGGCTAGAAAGAGTGATCATATTAAAACAGGATGGAACAATGCTAATATTCTCCAAAGAGTCCACAGGTCAAAGCTCAAAGAGAGACCTTAAAAAGAAAAGTGACATCAAGAATTACCTGAAGCAAACTGCTGGAGAACAGAAAGCAGCAGCAAGCATTATGGTTTAAGAATAGAGAGCTCAGGGGTGCCTGGGTGGCTCAGTTGGGTTAAGCGACTGCCTTCGGCTCAGGTCATGATCCTGGAGTCCCAGGATCGAGTCCTGCATCAGGCGCTCTGCTCAGCGGGGAGTCTGCTTCTCCCTTTGACCCTCCTCCCCCCTCTCATGCTGTCTTTTCATTCTCTACCTCTCAAATAAATAAATAAAATCTTAAAAAAAAAAGAATAGAGAGCTCTGCCAGTGTAAATGGCCCATAGGCATATTCTGTCCTCATACTGGGTAGAGATCTGCTGAGCACTTGCCACAGAAGAGATTCTGAACATGGAGTGGTGTGATGGTACAGCCCAGGTGGGTTCCCACCAGGAAATGCAAAGTAGGGAAAGGCCTTGAAGTCTGGGGTGTCCACTTTATAATATAAACCTCACAAAACCTTGAGGGAAGGTAAATGGGAACAGGAATGTGGGAATCCAGATAGTGTATTCCCTAGGGGTGCCCTGCTTTAACACCAACTGTCAATCTGGACTGCTATTACAAAATGCCATAGGCTGGGTGGCTTAAACAACAAACATTTATTACTCACAGTTCTGGAGGCTGGGAAGTCCAAGATGAAGGCATGGGAAGATTTGGTGTCTGATGAGGGCCTTCTTCCTACTTCATAGATGGCCAGCTTCTCACTGTGTCTGCACATGGAAGAAGCAGTGAGAGAGCTTTATGGGGTCTCTAATATAAGGGCACTAATCCCATTCATGGCGGCTCTACCCCATGACCTCATCACCTCCCAAGGCTCCACTTCCTGATACCATCACACGTGGGGTTATGATTTCAACATATGAATGTGTGGGCGTAGACACAAACATTCAGTACATAACACTACTTTAACCATTTCATTGTTTTAATTCTTTGAACTTTTCCCTTTCCCACTTTGAAACCCTAAGACATCTAGATTATCAACTAGAATTTTTTATAGGCCCAGATATTCTTTATATCATGTGACTTGCCTTCCTGCAGGACTTCTTGTAACATTAGATGCCACCCAACTGGTATGACTTGTGAGATGCCAGTAACATAAGTCACTCCATGCGACTGTCAGAATGGAGCTATTTTCCTTGTGGTGCCACACTTTTGGAATTCTCAGCCATGAGCCCAATCTTGCCAAAAATTTGCCTGATAGACCTTGGGGCTGAGATCCAGAACACAGGAGAAATAGGGCATGACTAAGGTCTTGCATTTGAGTGATTGGTGGAAAATCTTAGAAATGATCTAGATCAATAATGATAATGGTGGGGGCACCTTTATGAGTTCAAATAGAAGATTAAAATTATAAGACAAGTTTGTCCGTAATTGTCCTCAAATTTGTCAAATCTGGTTGTAATAAAGAACAAACCAACAGTAGTCTGAAGACTTGCCTACTCATCATGTTGGAGGAGACGCCCAACACTCAGTGTTTCAAGTTGGTCTCTTGCACAAAAGTCACAGTGGTGACTTAGACATTCTTTGATTAAATTAAATTAATGCAGGTAAATTGTTTTCAGGATATAAAGCAATCTAGAAACTGATTTGAGATCTGAGAACCATTTTTGTTTTCAATTACAGTCACTTATTTTATACAGGTTTATAAAGTTGACTCATTTACTCACTAAAAAATTTAAATAGTTTACTATAGGAATAATATAATTAAAATAAATAAAAATATTGAAAGCATACTTGAATGTGTTATTTTATTAATTTTATAGTGAAAGTTTTTTTTCAGCACCATGGAAAATCTGCAGAGCACAGTCTGGGGGCTATGATTTGACCAAGCAAAGGATTGGTATGATTTGAAGGGGCAGTGGAGAACAGAATATTTGTTTGGCTTAAATTGGGCAACTTGATTTAAGAAGCACCAGAACAATACACAAAACTACATATGCCATCCAACCCTGTCAAGAAATACCATTCCAATGCTGCAGAGCTGTGCCAATTCAACTCAGAGTGCCATCTTCAGCCAGCTTCATATGGCAGTGAAGATTCAGTGAAGAGTCAAACCATTTCCAGTTTCCTTTAATCCCTGGGAGATGGATTTAAGAGGCCAATGTGCCTTTTCCACATTGCTGGGAAAATAGAGAAGCAAGCACAAGTCTTTGTGATTGCTGCTAACTTTATAATACTAGCAGCCATCAGGAGCAAGTATCTTCAAATATATACTGATTTTTATTGAGGATTGCAAACTTTCAGATTCCAATTCTTTTTAAAACAAAGGAAGACAATGAATAATGAATAGCAACTTCAGAACAGGCAAAGCTAATTCTATTTTGAGGCTCCAGTAGGTATTCTTTGGTGATGTTTAGGTCAGGCAACCATTGTTGAAAAGTTACAGTCACTTCTTGCAAGTTACTTTTCTATTTAACCAATAAGGATCCTGGAGACTTTATTATGACAATATGATGGATTCTGTGTTCCACCTTGAAAGGTCTTACTGCATGGCCTCCAGAAGATTAGTGGAAAGGGCATTTATTGTCATTCAGTCTGTTCACTAGGGACCATAATAAAATAAATTCAGTGTTAAAATCGAAATGAATACTTTTGATTTTTGTAGGCACAGCCACAGACCTCACTTCAGCCAGAAAGCTGGGGCATCCTCAACCTTTTCTTTCTAATCCCTTGAATTTAAATAATCACCAATCCTGCTCTGACCTGCTTCCTAAATTGCTCTTTTTCTTCTCCCTTCCTCTCCATCACCACCACCATTGCCCTACTTTGAGCTCTCCACATTTTTTCTGGAATGTTATATTGGCCTTGTTGGTGTTCCTAACTTTCTGTTCACAGCAATCCAAATCAGCTCAAATACTATCGGCAGTGCTGATTTTCTAACATTCCTATCAAATAATATTAACCGTCCCAATTAAAAAAAAAAAAAACCAATAATGACAATTACGGTAAACCCAGAAACAAACTCCAGTGGCTTCCTATCACTTGTCTGATTCTTCACAGGACTTTCAGATAAATTCACATTCTGGGCCCTGCCTATCTTGCTAGGCTCATCTGCTGCCATACTCCCTCATGTTTCCAGTGCACTAGCCAGACAAAACTATTTGCAGTTCTCTAAACCTGCTAGGGTTCCTCATGCCTCTATACAAAACATCCTTCTTTAGCCACACTGCAAACTCATCTCTGAATCACCATGAGGAGAGCTGCCTGCCAACCAAGAACACCCTCTTTGAAATATTATGTAAGAGATAAACTTCATTCATATTTGAGCCCTTATATAGTTTTGACTCCTTTTGCTACTGTAGCCTGTCTTGTCCTAAACTGCACCTGTGTATGAGTTAGAAAAAGGTGTTCCTTCTAGGGGCGCCTGGGTGGCTTGGTTGGTTAAGCCTCTGACTCGTGATTTTGGCTCAGGTCATGATCTCAGGGTGGTGAGATCAAGCCCCGAGTTGGGCTCCGCACTCAGCTGGAAGTCTGCTTGAGATTCTCTCTCTCCCTCTCCCCTTCCCCCTGCTCTCTCTCACATGCACACACACTCTCTCTCTCAAATAAATAAATAAATCTAAAAGAAAAAAAAGTACAAGGTGCTTTTCCTAGAGGGTGCATAGCTTGCCTGTTGGAGGGAGTGAAAGAATGACGCAACCCCTTCTGATAGGTTCTAGGTAGATTGATAAGAAACTCTCCCCTTGATGGCAACACGGAGTCACATGGCTTCACAGGCAGAGGTTGGGCTAGATTTTAGCTTTCATAGACTCATACTTTAGAGTAGTACAGAAATTTCACGATCAAAATCAGTGGTCTAGGAGTGCCCAGTGTGTAAGAGGAAGGACTTTACTAGGATGTACAAAGATGAAGGACATATGGATTAAAACCTTGAGGAGGTATAAATAAGAAACTATAACTTAGAGGGCAATGTAATAAGCTATTACAAATGTACAAGTCATGGAACCTCCAAGGAGGGAAAGAGTACTTACAATTCAGAAAGTTTTATGTAGAAATTTGCATCTCCGCTGGGCCTTTTTTTAAAAAAGATTTTTAAGGTTTATTTATTTATTTGAGAGAGAGCATGAGCACGCACTCATGCAAGTGTGGTGAAGAACAGAGGGAGAGAAAGAGGGAGAGAAGCAGACTCCATTCACTGAGCACGGAGCCTGATGTAGGGCTGATTCTCATGACCCTAAGATCGTGACCTGAGCTGAAATCAAGAGTCTGACGCTTAACTGACTGAGCCACCCTGCTGGACCTTTAAAGTTGGTAAACTTTGATATTCAGAAAATGAATATCAGAGAGCACAAGAACATTCCATTTAGTTGGAAGAGTGTGGGAAAAAATCTTAAGGTGTTAAAATGTACCGTTACTTATCTGGGGTATGAGGGTGGAGGAAGATGAGAATGGAAAGATAGGCTGGAACCTTTTCATAGGGGGATCCACTGGATTTTAACATGAATGTTCTAAGACTCATACAAAAATGGTTTTGAAGGGAGTAGCCTGGAGATACAAAAAACAAGTTAGGAAAGCTACTGGAATTATCTGGCAAGAAATAAAGAGAATCTGAATTGGGCCAGTGGCGGTGGGAAGAGAAAGAAGGGAGTGGATTTTGGAAGAAGACTTGAATACTTGATGTGAGGGAGGACAGTAAGGGACAGAGAATATAGGGTAGTATCTAGAGGCTGGGTGCATAGAGGAAAGTGATAGGCTTAACATACATTGGGATGCCATGAAAAGGCACACGTTTTTATAGAAGATGAGTTCAGTTTTGAACTCCTTGAGTTTGATTGGATCCATATACAGAGACAAGTTTTATATCTTGTGTCCATCTTTAGGTTGTAAATAGCAAACACTTAAAAAGCTCTTACTGTATTCAGGTACTACTCTAAGCACTTTAAACATATTAACTCAATAAATATTCAAGCAACCATGAGGTAATTACTAATATTGTCCTCATTTTACAGATAGTTGATATGCTCAGAGTAGCTCAGTTAGGAAGTGGCAGAGCAGGGATTTTAACTTAGGAAGTCTGACTCAAAAATCCATGTTTTGAACTGGCATGCTACACTGCTTCTTATAAACTCACTTATGGAAAGAAGACTTTAGAAAGCAACAAAGAAAGTATAGTGCAGATTGCGGATGTTTGGGACTATTTCTAATAATTATTACTAATCCAAATTCTTTTAGTGCCTTTTTTTCTCCTTAGTTGAGCATTAAGCATCTTTGGAAGCTTCCAGACCAATAAGGTACAATTTAATAGATAGTCATCTTTTCCAGATAGAAATATGCTTCTGAAAAAATTATACAAAAATATATGGGAATGCAGAAAAAGGGAGGATCTGGTATTAGGTTCTATCATAAGCAGAGGTGATTTCTCAAAAATATTAACATGTTAGTGCCCCATGAAGAAAGCCAGAATAGTTTGTCAGCCTGGGCTCTCACTCTTAGCCTTGTTCTTTATGGTTGGCCTTTAGCCAGAGAAAATCCTTCCAACTGATAGCTGTCAACTGTCACAGGTTACAGATTAAAGTGACAAACTATTCAGGATGATGGATAAAAATACTACAAACTCTGAGATCCTAAGAAGAATCCCTTATAACTAGAATCTCAGCAGTAGGAGTAGATGTCCATCTCTCATACCCATTTCCTGGAACAATTTTGGCTTTACTGTAGCATGAATGGTTGGAAATAGTTCATTAATAATACTTTGCAGTTAATCTGGACTTTTTAACTAGAGTTTCTTCTCTTGTATATCAAATTGAGAGACATGATGTATAGGATAATAGCCCAAATCTGTCATGCTTTCTTCATATCCTATCACATTTCCAGTGAGAAATGACTGGTAAATTAATAATAGTAAACTGACATCTATATGAGGTTTGGGATGTGAACAAATCCAGTCAGGAGGATCAGCTGGGTGACCATACACCCCAGTTTGCTCTGGACAGTCCTGATTTACCCTTGATGTTTCAATGTGATTATTAATAACCCCTCCTTCACACTCTCAAAAGTGTTCTGGTTTGGTTCATAAAACATATGGTTATTCTGACAAGGAAAGCACTGAGAGTCTTGGCCATAGAATTATAGACCTAATTCTCTATCCATTTAGGTAATTAAGTGTGGTCAGTTATTTGAAGGCAGTTTCAGAATTTCCTTTAAACAAAATCAAAGTGCAACAGTGAACCAAGAACTTTTCTCTATTTTTATCTTTTTTTATTTATAATTTGATTGTTGAATGATGAACAGCTGGATTGTTCAACTAATTAGGACAGTTAGAAATCTAAACCTAAACAAAGGATATGTAACAACAAGTTATGCTATGATCTAGTGAAGTGAAGCACAGGCTATGAATTTCCTATTCCAACATCTATTCTCTTCTTCCTCCTGAGTACGAGAATTCTGAATCTATTTTGGGTGGTAAGGTATCAAGCTAAAAGACTATGTTCCCCAGGGTAATTTGCAGCAAGATTTGGCATGGTGATTAAGTTCTGGTCAAAGAAGTATATTCAAAATGTGTGGTACTTCCTGGAAGTCTTATTAAAAAAGGAGAGAGCAGAATTTTCTTCTTGCTTTCTGGAGTACAAAGAAATGACTGGAACTGGAGAAGTCATCTTCAACCATCAGTCAACACACTGAAGGTGGTGGGGCAAGCCAATAAAGGGGGCCTGGTTTCCTGACGATCCTGGAACCACTATGTTAGTTCTAGACTACAAGTCTCTGGGTATCTTTCCTGTGGGAGAAAAACAAACTCTTGTTTATGACACTGTTATTTTGCTTTTTGGTTGCTTGCAGGCAAACTTAATTCTTAATGACTCCGGGGGGGAAAAAATAAAAATTCCAAATACAGAGTTTGGAATGGGTAGCACTGAACACTGAGGAAAGTGGGAATGTGTTAGATGGGAAGGGGAGGCTATAGAAAGGGAAGAATCTCTTTCAAGTGTTCATAGAACTTATAAAGGTGTAACTTACCATTTGGGAGAAATGAAACTACTGAGAAAATCATGTATCTTATTATGTATAGCAATGATGATACTCCAAGTGTGAGCAGTAAAATGCCCTGAGTATATCAGAAGTATCCCTAGGTGAATTAAAACAATAAAGTATTCAAGTGCCCACACTTCATCTTGGAGTCCTGGAATGTCTGGACAACTTTTTTTTTTTTTTTAAAGGAAGGCATATTATAAAGTACTGCAGTATCAATTGACTACAAAATGCTTTCACAACTTCCCAGAAGAGTTTCAGCTCGTTTCAGCACAACATGACCGGGTATGACTACCCATTAAAATATGCTAGCACATGAATTCATTATGTGCAATATCTAAGCCCATCAATGTTGATCTAAGCATTTTGATGGCCAGAGCTCATAGATCCATCTAAATACAAAGTCTGAAGTTTTGGCTTTCAGGACTACATCACGGACACATTGCCTTACCTCTCTGTGGAATCAGAGGGCTTACACTTGGGTATCTAAGGGCTTGCTAGGACTGGGAGCAGATGGTAGTTTTTATATGTTCTTTTTATAAATTCATTTTGAGCAGTTTTTTTTGCATGAATATTTCATTTATGACAGGGTGCTGCTTAGTTATATAAAAAGTAAATACATAACGAGCGAGGTGTAAGTATAGCAGCAATGTAGTGTTGAGGCTAATGGGTGGAGAGGATTTTAAAAATACAAAGAATTCTCATTTTCAAAAAGAACTTTGCAAACTTTAAGAGATAAATGACTTGCTTCTTTCCTACTTCCTTTATTCCTCTCCCACCCCCCATTCCGTTGTGTGCTAGTCCAGGCAAAGAGGAAGCTTTATATTCAAGGAGTCAAGCATTGGATTTTCAATCCTTATTAGGAGCACTATTTTTACAAGTTTGAAAAGGGGCAGAAACAGCCTATATAAAGTGAAAATAGCAAGGGCAAGAACCACAAACAGTAGCAGCCTAAGGTTAGGAGACCCTAGATGGCTGGATATACAACCAGCAGCAGGAAGAAAGAAGGATGGAAAACAACAGCTGCCATAAGCTTAAATGATGAGCCTTGATCTTCATAAAGGACAGGTGGCCAAGATATGCCTGCTATATACTTCCCGTTGTGCAACATCATGTATATTGTCACCATGTTCTGGGCTTCAAAAACTGTTTCCAGGCTTATTTTGCTGAGAAAAAAGTGTTGAAGCCACCTTGCGAAAACTTATCAAATTCGACTTCTCTGTGGAGTTGTTTTAGCCCAAGCCTATAACATATGTTGCCACAATTAAATGGAATAGGTATTTCTTATTCTTAGCTCTAGCTTAACCTAAGCTATATTAGCTGGTACCTAAAACTAAAAAACAGACAAACCCAAAACTCCCCCCAAAACAACTGAAGTTTCGGCCAGTCCCTCAAATCTTGTTTGGTGGAAGAGTAGATGCTGTAGTGATTTTGTGCACAATATTTAGGAAGATATAAATAAAACAGATGTCCTGATGTCATTAAAATGACATTCATGTCTGTAATGATCTAAAGACAATGCGGGCTCTAAGAAGGTAACTATGATGAAGAATTTCATGTTTTTCTAAATGTTCCTTGAAGATAAGGACTTTATTTTATATGGCAGATCTTCAATATTCATGAGGGATACCACAGTCCCAAATTCATGAATATCAGTTTAGCAGGTAATTGTCTCCATAAAACTTCTGTTTTCTGGATTAGAACCATCACTTTCTTGGATAGTTTTGCTTCCACTTTACTTTCATCACCAGAGCTAGCAGCTGACTTTATTTTCAGGGAAAGTATTCACAAAGAAAATAGTTTTTCATCATGTCATGAGAATTACTACATAGGAACTTGACCACAAGTAGAGAATATCTAAACCGCTGTGAGAAGATATGTGGGCCAGTCATCTAAGCACGCTCTAAAGGATTCCTGTGAGAGTCCCGCCTCTTGCCACATGTAATTCAATTTCATGCCTCAGCAAAATTACAAATTGTTACATGTCATGAACTCTTGACTATTGCTTGAGGGTAGTCAAAGTAAGCAATGTTAAATCCTAGGTCAGTAACATATTTCTTTGTATTCTCAAAAAATTGCCGACTACAATGCCTTATATATAGTAGATTATCAACGAGCTTTTAGGTTAGTTGATCATCTGATTGATTACTTTAAGTAGGAGTATTTTGGTACACACTGAATGGATGAGATATTGGGCAGGCCAATGGAACACCCCACACTGAGTTGCTCTTTGGCCCCCTCTAGTGCATCTCTTAGAGGCAAGTTCGTAATATTAGTTAAGAATAGCATTAGACTAATGGACGCTATACAGTGCTACAGCTGTTGTTAGGAGGGGGAAAAGGATTACAGAGAAAACAAATGTGGTCTGCACGGAAGGAGTTGATGAACGAGTTAGAATGCTTTGTAAACTTTGTGAACTTTATGTTAAAATATTTTTAGAGTTTCCTTAGGAGTTAGCTTTAGTAATAAATTGGTGAATCTTCTTCCTCAACTTCTTCCTCAAGACAAAAGTTCATTTACTACCAGCCTCAAGAAAATGCATTATGGAGAGATTCTTTTGGTTCAGCCATTGATCTTGGGTTACCCTAGGGCAATCTGTCATTTATTAAGAGCAGTGCGAAGAGGTATATGTAGTACTTAACCAAAAAATGATCATTTGTACCTGGACTTCTATCTTCTCTATAAAGAGTTTTGCATATTTATAAATATTAATTGAATGCATAATATAAACAAATAATTCTATCACATTTTCTTAGTTTTTAAAAATATATTTTGCTTAAATTAAACTTAAACTTGCCCTGCAAAAATGGACTTTCCCACATCTAATTTTCTTCTTGGTAATCAAAAATTTGATAGATTGCCTGAATTAGAGAAGACATAGTTTTGTACAAAGCAATAATATTTACAGTTTCAGAAAAACTCATATTTCCATAAAAACCAAACAAATGTTTTTAATAAAGAGAAATATAATTTTTGTTTCAGTTCCACTTTTGATTCTCACTAGGTCTTTTATTTCTTTTAGACTAAGGGCCTGAGGGCTATTATCTATTTTTATGGCTGATTTACATTTTGTGTGAGTTTTCATCTCTCTTTCTTATTCTTTTTTCTTTTTTTTTAAAGATTTTATTTATTTGACAGAGAGAGACCCAGCGAAAGAGGGAACACAAGCAGAGGGAGTGTGAGAGGGAGAAGCAGGCTTCCTGCTGAGCAGGGAGCCCGATGCAGGGCTCGATCCCAGGCCCCTGGGATCATGACCTGAGCCAAAGGCAGACGCTTAACCTACTGAGCCACCCAGGCGCCCCTCTCTCTTTTTTATTCTTGGTGTTATGAAGAGCAAAGGGGCAAATAAATTCCTAGGGAATATACAGTGGATTAGTGGAAATAATTATTGCATTTAAATATCAATTACATTAAACTGTTGTATCTTGACATTCTGTGAATTAGGAGGAAAAGATAATTCTGAATGCTGCTAAAATATTTCAGGTATAAGAGAGAATGCAGGCCAGGAGTAGGAGAGATGACTACAATGTATATAGACTTAACAGATTAAAGGACAGATATGAAGTGGAGGGAAAAAAAGAAAAATAAAATCAGGGCAAGTCAATGAAGGAAGCTGAAACTGAGGTTTAAAATCTAGTTTTTGAGTTCAGGACAAACCAAAGATTTAACAAAATGCCATTCTATAATTTTTTTTAAAAGCACACCATAATAAAATGGAGTTTTAAGATTGTTTATGAGATAATTTCCTGGGGTAAGTTTTCCTTCTGTTACTTGGGCAGAGATTTCCAGTGCTACACAAAAGTCCTGAACTCTCCTTGTAAATTGTCAGTATTTCAACATCAGCATGAATAATGTATGTAAGAGATAGCATAGGAAGAAGAATTCAGATTTGTAAAAGAGGAACAGCAGATGCTGGAAACCCTAATTGTGGTTATTGGGCAATGTTGTCTAGTCCATAGCTCAAGACTTTGACACTTACTGACTTTAACAGGGTTGTGCAATTCATGGACGTGGGAATTTAGCTTGGCTGAAAATGAGTGTATTTTACCTGATAGTTTTCTCAAGAAGGTGATGGTTCCCAGGTGTCTAAATTAATATTTTGACTGAATCCCACCACATATGCCTCATCTCTATTGAGCACAATGGAAGACTTGTGTTTTGAGGTTGATTAACGGAGGACACAGGATTAGCACATAGTAGACTAAATTGTAAATGACTGAAAAAAAGCTCATTTGTGTCTATTTATTCATCCTTATTAATAGTTTTGGGCACTTAGAAACGCCTCAAGGAAAGGAAAAACTGCAAGTAAATAAGTTTGTGAATACTACCATTAAACTCTGGGGTATTTGAAATACACAAAAAATGGCGAAAATTAATGGATACCAAAATCTCAAGAATCAGATTTTCTAAAATACATTTATAATTCCAACTTAAATTATTGCCTCTTGAATACCAAATATTTACCTGTTAGCATGTAGGTCATATAATAGCTCAATGAATTATTTGTTCAAATGTTGATTTTCAAAGCTATTAAAAGAATTTTGTTTAAGTAATTTTTAGTAAAATCCTAATGTATTTCAAGCCACTGAATTTTAAAGATCATTACTGAGCAATGGTTTTTGTTTTCTTTCATTAAATTTGTTGGGATAGTTGGCTAAGGGCCAGAAAAAAAAAGATAATAAAACAAGTATCTATTAGTCACCATTCAGAACTTAAACATTTTTATCACAGAATCTGAAAAACTCTTTCATACTTTTTGGATGTTTTCAGAAGAAAAAAATTCCATGTAAGCAGAAGACAGAAGAGACTGTTGAGTAGGGAAAATTGTGCTGAATGAGGAATCAGAATACCCATGCTCTTGAGTCCTGGTTCAGTTCTCTCTGGTTATATAACCAGGAAATTCACCCAAATTATCTGAGCCTCATTTCTCACAACTGAAAAATTAAAGGGTAAGAATAAATAATGTATAAGCCATGTTCCATCTCTTAATGTCTATGGCTTTATTACTCTGTTATCCAACATAGAAGTTTGCAAGCTCCTCTCCAGAAAGTTTTCCGTGAGCTGGATTAATGTGTTCTACTGTTAAAGTTCATATTTTCCCAGTTCACTGGCAAAAAATATTTTCCCCAATTCAATGCTTTCTTTGATAATTTTTATTACACTATTGATTGTTGCTACTACTTATCTGTATAGGAAGAAGGTAAAAATCTTATCTGATTGAGCATAAAGCTTTAGTGCTAGGTATTTTTAGTTTAATACTCCCGGAGGTGGAGGTGCTCGACACCTGATGCCAGTGAGGAGGCAGTGCTTCAGGCAGCTCTCACTCTCCTTCAGCTGAGCAGATCTCTGAACCTCTCAAGGACTCATATCTTTATGACCAACTGGTTCCTTCTGATAATAACAGAGCAGTTCACAGAATAGCACATACTCAGTGGGGTCACTCAGGAATTAGAACTCAGAGGAGGACAAGGAAGTAGGAAAGCCCCCAAGGAACTTACAAGGTGAAGAGCAGGGGAAGCAGGACCAGTGTTCATGGTAAACTTCAAAGCATTTAAACACATTTGTAGCTGATGACAGCTATAACTTGTTAGAAAAAGCGATTTAGGATGATATTTTGTGTTTCCTATAAGTGTAAAACAAGGAAACTATACAAACTAATAGCTGAGTTTCCCAAGAAAACGTACCACCAAATCTTGCAAGATAAGCCTACGTGCTGAGAAAGGATTCTTATTGATGGTAACTTGTTTGCTGTACTAAGTTAACTTTCTTCTAATAATCTTTCACAATATTGCCTGTTACTTTACTACTTCTTAGGTTAGAAATAGAAAACTCTTAGATAGTAGATAATATACCCATCATATTTAACAAATTCCTATGTTTGTGCTTAATATATGAAGTGCTACAATGAATTTATGCACTAAAGATGTATTCTGAATTCAAAACCTCTGATTCGGTGTGCCTTAGAGTCTGTACAGGACTGTTTTTGTGCACACACACACACACACACTCCACAACAAAACTGCTCTTAAGTGAGAATATTACTGGAAATATTTTATTTTGCCTGATCTTAGAAAACCTAAGAACCATCTCAATAATAATTTGAGGAATTGGTTGATGATAGAGTTCTGTCTATGTAAAACAAACTGCTTCCTCTTATGTCTCAAGACCCAAAACAGTTGACTCTCTGATTAAAAAGTCTGTTATGTAGGCATATTGACACCTGGCAGAGAGGAAGAGGAAAGTTGTCAGAGAAGGTGTGGTTGAGGAGACAGAAGAAAAACCAAGGCTATCCTGTGTTATCAATTCCAATGGAGGAGAAATATTATAAGATGGAAGTGGTGATAAATCATGTTGAATATTGCAGAGAAAGTTTGGAGCGTTTCTGAGGATATTCTATTGATTGCTGAGTGCAAGTTGGATTGGAAGTACCTAGGGATCACGTCATAATTAGAAAGTAGTATAAAGGGATGACCTTAATGAATTTATCATATATATGAAGAAAAACTATTACCGCAGAATTAGAAGAACATTTCGAGTTGCAAAATGGCACTATGGTTTTAATATCTCATGACATTTGTTTCGGTATGTTAATTCTTTTAAGAAAATTTTCTTTTTCAAGTAAGGAGCACTCCTTCTCCCACTGATCAGTCTTCTCAGTGCCCAAGATCGCAAATGTGACTTATAAAGTAATGTGCTCACCCACAGCGGCTTCTCTGAGTTTAGTGTCTGTGAGATAAGCAGTCTGTTTCATTCACCCAGAGAGACACAGTGGTCTTGGCCATTCTGCCATACAAACTCAGGGGAGGCGAGTTCACCTCTGACCCAAGCTCAGTCTCTGTGTTGTGGGTAGACCGTCAGCAGGATACTGCTATTTCTCATAAATTTCTTGTGATCGTAGCCATCTTTCATGTACATCACTGAAGAAACCACAGCGACATTCTGTTATTTCAGTACTATGATTCTACTTGACAAAGACAAAAATTGCCCTTAACTGTCTGGCAGGTCCCTTTTGTTTTGTCTTTTTTGCTATAGATTCAGTAAATTCAAGGCAGATGGAAACCAATAATCCAGTCGTCTTCAACTCTTTGACCAGAGAAGATGTCCTGCATTTTCACTGATGGTTGATCTAGATGAGACCTCCTTCTTATTTTTAGACATGGTGGTGCTATAATTATTTAACTCCCACTACATATTCCAGCATTACCTTTGTTTTTAATATCTGTTTCCTTTTGTAGATATTCCTTAAAGATCCCTAAAGTAATAGAGTGGATTGTTGAATGTTCCTCTCAAAACAAGGTTTTCTTAAAAACTCATCAGAAGAATTTTTATTTATTCCTTTATAAAGAGGCATGCTAAATTTTTTTTTACAGCTATATAAAAATAACTAGTCAATGTTTTCAAAAACGCTCTATGGAAACTTTCTATGATTTCTTTTCAAGAATATGTTCAAAACATACAGTAATGTTCTTTATTTATTTAGTCTTGTTAAAATTTCATGTTCATGTCATTTTTTTCAAGGTTCCTAGAGACAACACTTTTTAGAGTTAAATGCTAGTTATGGTTATCAAAGTGCACCAACTATACTTTTAACTGAAATATAGACAGTAACTGAAACTTATGCCTGGACAAAAATATTTTTTTATTAGTCATTTACTCATATCTCAGGCCTCTAACAATTACATATTCTGCTTTTGTGCAGAAAATGTACATATGTGCACATACATAAATGTTACTCTTTGAATGTTCTCAGGGACATTTCCTGAGTCCTCCCTGGCTTTGTGAAGGGAGTTATATGGCCTTGTCACCTTTTGGCTTGCATGCAGGTGGAAAGTGGGAAGTTCTGAACCCTCATTTTCAATAAAGAAAGAATTTTTCTGGACATTCATGGACAGTATTGAATTCACTTTTCTATAGTTCTTTTCCTCATGGTCTCTAAGAGTAGGGTTGTCATTGTTTTGGGCAGGAAACATAGTAAACAAGGAAGAGTCAATATCGAAATATTTTATTTTTTTGAAACATTTTTTAATATTTATTTTTATATTTGAATATTTATATTTATTTTTTTATATTTTATTTTCTCTATTTTAGGTCTTGCTATTTTAATAGACTTAAGCTTTGTATCAGTCCGGGTCATGGTAGGTAATATAATTCACCAGGTGGCTCAAATAAAGAGACAAGGGGTTAGTTAGAGATGTGAGAGGAGTAGGGGAATAAATGAAGGCTGGCAAGGACACAGAGAATAGCACAGGTGGGAAGCTGTTACCCTCTGCAGCTGAAGGAGGGAAGCAGTGTTACTGGAGCTCAGTGAGAAATGGAGCTGTGGACAAGGGTCTGGCCGTGGGAGCCGTGAGGGGATGCAGCTACTGCCAGAGATGCAGGGCCACTGCGGGTAGGGAGTGGACAATAAGCCACGACCTATTTCTTCTCTCATATCCTGATCTCCCTCCAGTGTCTCTCACTGGGTGACTCCCAACCAGAAGCCAACAACAAGGGAGTCCGGGTGATAGAAAATAGAAGGGAGGAGATGGATTTGGGAAGGCAAACAGGAAAACCACCAAAAATTTGTAAGGGTAAAACTAATCTGATGAAAGTGTTAGTTTTATTTTTTAATTTTGCTCTGGATTCAGCAGCAGTACCGTAGATGAAAGAGTAGGTGTGCTGTAATATAAATAAGCCAATAACACAAAACTATTAGGACTCAGGGTTCTACACAGTTATTAATTGGATTTATATGGGATGTAAACAACCTTAAATCAGTGTTTTTGTAAGTACTATTTTAATTGCCTGAATCCCTTCTTTCAAACGGCATCTTATAGGAAGTACCCATATTAACAGAGAACATTAAAGCTGGCCGGTTGAAGTAACAGTGTGGAGTACCCCTACTCCAACTTCCCCTTCTAACCCTCATACTGTGAAAGCCACTAAAGATCATACTGGGAACCCCTGGTCTCAAAGGAGTTCACTTTGTGAAACTTTGCTTTATATAAAGAAATTACAAATTGAATTCTATATTCTTTTTTAATCCATCTTCTGTGGGGAAAAATGCTTAGACTGGCTGTTTCTTCAGTTTATAAAAAAGTGTAATATATTAATAAAGTTTCAGTGTTATACTTCAAGATGACACAGTCTTGTTTCTTCCATCTTTTCTTTAAAAATTGAGTCTGTCATTGATAATTCCAAGACTGAAGATTTATGTTTATAAGAAAATGATGGATAGATGGTCATTCTTTAGTGGGAAATGTGAAGGATGTTTGATGATTCCAGATTGGTATTCTAGTCTGAAGTATTCTCACTTCAAAATAAATTTAGTCAATTGACTGCTTGGCTTATAACCTGTCGTCAAATAATCGATAAGCGTCTACTGTGTGCCAAATACTGCACTAGGCTCTAGTGATATTGAAAGAACAAGAATGCCAAGTTTTCAGCTCCCATGGAGATTACAATTCAACAGGGGACATGGATGGCATATATTAAGGCAATTTGTACAAATAATTAATTACATTTGTAATGTGTTGTTAAAAAAAAGTATAGTAGCTATAGGACACTTAAAAATTTCTACTTGTAATATGTTTTTATATATATATGTGTGTGTGTGTATATATTTATATATATATTTGTTCAGATAGTTAAGTAGTTTATATGTGTTTACTTTATAAATCCTAATCTATAAAATATACACATACTGTGGTGAGTGCTCAAAAAAATTTAGCACTGTGGGAGACCTAAGTCAACTGGTCCAGGAAAACAGTCTGAAGTCTTCAGTACAACAACCTTTGTAATCTGGCTCCAGTCCATTTTCTTCCATTACTTCCCTACCTACTCAAACTGAATTGATCTCCTAGATGCCAGTTATTTGCATTCTCTGTTCTACCCCATCTCCATAGTCTTGGTATTTTTTGTTCTCTCTGTCTGGGACTTCTTTTCCTATTTGCCTACCAAACACTTACCCATTTTGAACCATTCCCTAATTTAAATGCTTATCAGCTCATACAACTCCATGAATTCTTCCTGATCATTCAGCTAAAAATGATTACTTCTTCATCGGAAACTCCATAAGCATTTACTCATGTTTGGGACTTATATTCTGCATTATATTAGAATTATTTGATTTTATGTTTTATACACTCACTCGGGAAACACGTAGTAAGTGCCTACAATGTGCCAGCACATATACTTTCGCTTTAAGAGAGCTTGCATTTTATTTCTTTGGTAAAATTTAGTTCCTGAAGCGTAAGATCATATTTATGTACGTTTGCATTTGTATCCACTTTTAGAACAAACAAGATGCCTTGAGTTTGAGGAATGATGAATAAAAACTGGTGGATGTATGAAGTGATATCATTTAGCCATCACATTAAAAACTGCCATGTTGTTAATCCATCTAAGTAGTTATACTTCTTCATGCTATTTTCTATATATAACACTAGATTAAAACAATGGAGCAATTTACCTTCTGAAATATATGCTGAGTTAATCTATACTTATCTATCTGTACATTATCATAAGGAGAATTATGAGAATAAATGAAAGTACATTGAAATATATATTTAAAAGGCAGGCATTATCACTGGAATTATTAGTATTTTAATTTGACTAATATAAATAAATATGGCAAAGTACTTTTGGGAAGCTTTCAATATTTCAATAATCTCAGTTCTCCAGTTTGTGATTTATCTATACACCGAGGCTCAGTGATCCCTCCATCAAAGCTGGTTCCCATGAATGCCCAACAAAAAGAAAAAAAGAATAGAAAGGAGAAGTAGAGACATCAAATTTTGCTTAGGTCTGCTGGCAGATTTCCATGATGTCAGCCCAATTTTCTTTTTGTTCTAAAGCAGAGGCTCAGGGGCTTCTTTCTCTTTCTTTATACCAGTTCTCAATCATGATTCTGAGGGTACTCCAAATATATATACTGTCAGATTATCTGGTTCCAGGTTGTAAAGCAAATTTTTGCAGACAGGATTTTATGTCTTTATTTTTCTTTGCAGTTGATAGGTGACTCTGAGTTGCAGTCTGACTGAGCTCCTGAAAACAGTACTGAGAAGCTGTCTATAAATAAGTGGTTTTGTTTACAGGAACTTACTGGGGAACTGGACTTGTACCACCTGCCACTTGGGCAATGTCAAGAAGTGAGAGGAAGGGGTTTTGGCCCCCCAAGATAATTCAAATCAGCCAATCTTCTTCCATGCAGGCTAGCTTCTTTTTCTTGTCTTAAACTGCATATAGACACCCTTTCTCTCACTCATGCACCTTAGAGTTCTTTGACAGTGTTCTTTTATTTTTTTCTGATTATACTTTGCCCTCTATTCTATGAGCTTTCTAAGAACGCATTTCCTTTGCTTAATGTGTCAACTAAAAGAGAATTGGGTAGGATGAGAAGAATTATATGAAAATAAACTGCCTAGAATTATGAAAATAAATATCTGCAAAGTTTTATACTTATCCCCAAATTCTTAATTTAAGCCAGTCAAGAAATTTCAATTCTGTGGGCTAGTGGCAAACTGGAGTCCATATGGAGTTTCTCAATTGGTCTTCTGAGTAGGTGGGATATAAATATCATGACAGCCTTTCTGTTGTGTCCCTACCATGGTCAGAGATGCTGTCTTTTCTGTGTGGTTGGTCCTATGCATGGTGTGTCATGACAGGAATCACTGGTGAATTTTGTTTCATGAGGTGACGACATTTAGCTAGAAAGTAACTAAAAGCCAGACACTTGTTTCCTAAGATGTGTTTTGTAAACCTAAAATGCCATTAGGAGAGGGAGGCTATTCTGTTACTAATTTGAGGCTCACTGAAAGCTTGCTATTAAGGCAAATAAGAAATGAGTAGACAAAGTTTTCTGTACATTCTGTAAACATAAGGTAAATGAGGTAATAGGAAAAGAGTCTGAAAAAAAAAAAAAAACAAAGCCTATCATTCTCTCCAAATTTTTACCCATCTAGCCCACACTTACCAGTGTCATAGCCCACACTGACTCTGATGTCTGGGAACATCTGTAAGATGAAGAACTAGTACTGTATTGTGAGTCACATGTTCTATTTTTATTTTATAGTTCTATTTAGAGCTTGGCTACTCTTAGGCTTGTCCTGATTTTCCTCAGTTACTGTTATTTAGCCTCTCGATTATTTTCAAAATACACATTAATAGGGACTGGTTTTAATGGATGCCAGGGTGAGAGGAATAAAGAAATTGATAGCTTACAGGACAAAAGGCTAAACAACCTTAACAAATAGAGTATATTTATTTAATTAGAAAAAGAATTTACCTTCTTTCCTAAAGGTAGAAGAGAATTATTTTGGAAACTTTCAAAAGAGGCCATCTATCAATGAAAACAACAGAAGAAGTGAAGCAGAGACTTATACACTGCTCTGCTCATTGCCCTGTTTTCATTAGCAATTATAAGGAAGTAGATCCGGAAATAGAGACGCATGATAGCGAGACATCAGTACAGTACCAGTACTTTCAGACATTACCACAAAAACATACACTCAGGATTTCACAACCCTCTCACATTGGCAATGTCACAATGTTGCCTCCGGCAAGGTTTTCATCTCCTTTTTGGGTAAAGTAGGGTTCCTTTTTTTTCCCCTCACACCAACTCCTATAAATCACTTTTCTTGAAGGGCAAACTAAAGTTTCTTGGTTTCAAAACCATACTTGTCATGAGGGAAATTCTGCTCATGCCATTAGAAAGTCAGCTTAATGTGTTTGGTTAGCTATAGAGAGTGATTAGGGACATTGTTTTCTGACAAACTATTTGGGTCAGTGTAAATGTGGGATTCTTTACCAACACAATCTAAAATGTTTCATTGGTAATACAATTTATATCATTCTTGCCTATTTACAGAAAAGTATATTACTCAGTTTTTTTTTTTTTAAGGATTTTAAGCCTATGGTGTTATCACTGATTCATGAGGTTAGCAGATTTCATCCCATGTAACATCTCTCCTTGTCAATATATTCTTGCCCTTATCACTATAAACTCTCTTGAGATATCCCTTTCCTAGGGTTAGCAAATACTAAATGAAATGGAAAATTAATACATTCAGCAATTTGAGGTTAAAAAAAATCCTAAAAATACACTATACACTATAGACTCATTCAGTGGGTTTTGTTTTTCTACTTGAATTAAGTGAATAATAGCTTAATTGTAGCCCCAGCAAAGTGAAAGGGCAAAAAAAAAGGGGGGGGGAGGTGGTTTGTTATTTCTTGCTATTAGCGTTTTGAAGGAAGTTGCCATTAGCCAAGCTACTTCAGAAATCAAAGACAATGTAATATACGTGAATGGCAAGGGTTTAAAACAGTGGGGTCCTATTCTGCAGCTCTGTGGAGTGGTGAAGTAAGTTGTCATGGGGAGGAGGAAAATAACATAAAGCTTCATATCATCAATCTAGGCAATAAGGCCTGAATGGTGACTCTGGAAAGTCACTGCCACGGAAGCACCATGGTAATAATGCGACTCATTTTAGGCAAATTCACCAATTCATGAGGAGAAAAGAAAGGCTTTATAATAAAAGGTTAAGGAGTTTCACCTCTAGTACTGAAGGGCAAGCTGCATGGTCCTCAAGAGAAAGCTACTCATTGTCTTATCTTTTCCCTGTTATATTTATATATTGGTGATAATATTATCATAAGATTGTTTAAAAATATAAAGCATCATGGCATAAGTATCATATATGTGGAGCTAGAGTTATCTTTTTGAAAAATTCCATTTAGGAGAGGTATGATTCTTATAATAAGGTAAAAACAACAACAACAACAACAAAAAAAAACAAGCTACAAAAATATCTAGGAAATGTTTCAGTATTTAAGATTTCAACCTAATGAAAATTTTCTCTTTGTCTTGCATGATTACATTTTCCAAGAAAACCATTAAAGATATTGCTTAATTTTATGTTTTTTAAACAAGGGATTATTAATTCCTAAATGAAAGTCAGAACCTAAGTTCAAGCCTTGAGCTAATTTCCTGAGCACATTACAGCTATTCCAATTTTTGGGTTTTTAATTAAGTATTGTTAATTTACCTGTGCTGGAACAAACCATGTAACAGAATAGAAAACAGAAATTATAGGTACATTCCTTCATGTCTGAAAGGGACACATTCCTTAGGAGTTAGTAGAAAATGTTTTCTCCCCCCCTCTGGCACCTTTTCCACGAATGTCACTAGTCCATTTGGAGAGAAGATAAACTTGGTTGCCATGTAGAATGACAAACCTCAGTGGAAGCTGAGAATTGTATGAAATATTATGTAATCCCCGTGCATACTAGCAAGCATGCCAAGAAATAAAATGTGTACTTGGCAAGTTATGGTCAGGCCCCTCTCTGCCTGCTTTACCAAAAAAACCTCGTTTACTCTGGATGATAAATATGCTGGGGGAATATAACATTTGTTCGTTTGTTCGTTCATTCATTCATTCCATCTGCAGATATTTGCTGAGCACCTATGTTCTACAAACAGTATAAATCTGAAAAGAGAGTGGTCAGCAACATGGCACTCGATAAAGTTAAATGAACAAAATTATAATACTTCAAGAGCTGATCTCTTATTTACTGAGTAGGTTTTCAACAAAATTTCTTGAAAAATTATTTTGGCAATAGATGAACTTCAGATGAATCTCTATAAACACAATCATCACAGAGAATGACTTGTCTAAAATATTTGGGATTCGCTATGTTCAAATTTTCTAATGCTGTACTTTGTGCAATCCTGTATGTCCAGTTCTGCTCTTATGTCCATAATCGATGATATATGAAGTGTGATGTTTGTTGTATGTTGAAAGAAGTACGTGTATGTGTTAACCACAGATAATGTTTTAGATTCTATTGCGGGATAATTTGAGAATAATATCTAGCATAGAACCTGGTGCAGAGAAAGTACTGAATAGATTATTTTTTTTCAATGACTGAATGAATCATTCTGTTTGTGTATCTTTCTATATAAGAATGTGCTGGTCATTATCATTGTTAATACCAAAGTGACACTTTTCTACCTTCACCCACAGCTCACTCCTTTTCCTATACTTCTAATTTTAGTTACTGGCATCATTTACATCCTTTCAGGTGGCAAAGCACAGTGTTTCATTTAATAGACTCCCTCCTGGGCTTTATAGCCTAGTAGCAGGAGATGAGACCAGAAAGACACAGCAGGGGTTGGGATGGTCCGTGTGGACAGGAAGTGTGCTAGAGTGTCTGGTATGGTGAAGTCACTCGTTGTTGTCTGTGGAGGGTTAATCAGTGAGTGGCTGAGTAAGTCCTCATGCCTGCTGCAAACTGAGCCCCACTCTGCCATGTTTTTTAAAGGTTTATGAACCTTTTAATAAAAGTTTTATTTTATCTTATTTTTAAGGTTTTATTTATTTGAGAGACAGAGACAGAGATAAGGGCAGAGATAGTGAGAGAGAGCAGGAGTCAGGAGGAGAGAGCAGGGAGCCTGACGTGGGGCTGGATCCCAGGACTCTGGGATCATGACCTGAGCCGAAGGCAGACACTTAACTGACTGAGCCACCCAGGTGCCCCTAATAAAAGTTTTATTTTTTAAAAAAGCTTTTATAATGATCATTTGAGTAAGACTCTTCCATTCTCTCAGTATTTTGGTTAAGACTTCAAAACTGATAATTGATAAATAACACTGTAGTCTAAAAAATTGAAACAAGTAGCTACCAAATACCATCTCTAAGGCTCCCTGAGATGTCAGATATGTCTTTCACATTCATTCCTATTACTCCACCCAGGCTTTATATAAAGGTAAGACAAAAAATTCACCAAGAGTGGTTGAAATAGTAGAACCTGTGAGAGGAAAAATCTTTAGCTTGGGAGAATTTGCATACCCTCTCCTCACTCAACCAAGTGAAAGGGGCTCCAAAGAAATCACTCTTAGAGATTTGGGGGGTGTTTTTCAGAGAGACAAACATTTCATTTATTGGCTGGATATCTGCCTATGCAGCAGACTGGCTAATCTCTCCTTGGTATTATCTGAGTAGATAGAGAACACAATTGGAAAGATGACAAAGAAAGGGAGGGCAGCAGTCTTACCACTGCTATTATGCAGGGCTCTGAAGAATGCATGTGAGCCAGCCAGGTGGATGCCATAACAGGTGATCCACCTTGAACTATCTAAAGATCACCTACCCAGGAGGCTGGCCCGACAGGTGTGAGAAGGAAGAGGCTGTGGTACGGACTGCAGGGGCCAGGACCCATGGGAAAGGTGGTTTGTAGGAAGTCATGTGAGGACATCTAGAGAGAGCACTGCCCATATCAGTTAAGTCTGCCCCAAGAGAGGGCCAGCATTTACATGCTTGGCTCAGAGAGGGTGTCCATTGCCAAGAGGGAACCACCAACAATTGCTATGTAGTGCTTCTTTCTTCTAATCCCCTCTCTTTTGCTCAAACTCTGGAAGAGTGAGGGGTAGAAACAAGTGAGGGTGAAGAAGGGAATCAAAGGGTAGATAACTCCCTCACTCCTTCCTATCCATCCTTTAGGCCACATGTCCTTCAGGCCTAAATTTCCAAGAGAGGGGTATGCAGGTTTTGAGGGGTCTTATAGAAGTAGGGAACCCTTTTTAGAAAGTAGAACCCAGAATTACAAATACAGTCTTAGGTATAGGGTTTGTAAGGGGGCCCTGAACGTTCAGGGTCCCGAAGCTTAACCTTCATTATCTTTGCAGGAAATCTAGTACTTATGGGAGTGAGGAAAAAAGCCATGAATGGCATACGAGTTTGACGCTTTCATTTTGAGAGGCTGGACTTTCAATACTCCAGTATCCATCTATCTAAATAGCTAGCTAGCTGTCTTCTATCTTTCTGTTGTCGTCATCATCACCATCATCATCATCATCATCATCATATGGGTGTTCTTATAACTGAAAGTGATTGGAAATCTAAGTTCTGCCCAAATTATTATCAAGGAGCATAGAAAGCAGATTTTTCATGGTACACTAAAAGGCAATGTCTGGAGAACAATAAAGTCACTCTCTGATTCCAAAATCATTTAATATCCTCAGCTCTAATTCTTTGTAAAATGGGGGGAAAAGTTGTTTTATAATGACTTAAACCCATTAATTAGAAGACACTCAATTACAGATAAATAAGAAGTCATAAAAATATGACCTCTGAGTGCAATAACTTTAGAGTCCCTACGTGTGGACAAAAATGCCAGAAGAACAAGGTCTAGAAAGACAGAGGTCTAGCTACATTCTATTTTTGATCTCATAGTGGTCATAATGACCATTCTATTGCCTGAGCTATCTTGAGTTCTTGTCATGACAATTTTAGTTGTGAATAGCAATTTTTACTCCTTAAGAAGGAGCTCTATATTTGCAAAATACTGTAATAATAAGAGATTGCAACCACTCTATTAATTCACTTCATGCCCATAGCAGAATATCTTCTTCAGACACGTAATATCTGATCAGCTTTGCCTCTTCCTTCTATTACCATTTATCCCATAATTTCAAAGAGAACATCAAAACTCCAGAAACAACTGTCTAGGAACTGCTCTTTCAGTTTTGTGGGGTTTCTGAGAACAAATAAATGAAGCATTAGAAGTCTGGTTAAAGGCTATCCAAAAGGCTCAAATAAATAATATTTAGAAAGTTCATACATGAGTTTATGATACAAGGTAACCTATACTGTCTTAAGGCTTCAATGAACATTTAATAGATACCCTCTCAAAGTTGTGGACAGAGATTTTCAGAAAAGGTATGTTTTTCTATTTCTGCACTTTGACAATAAACCACTTGAGGATAAAACTGTTCTTTGTATTTCTTGTGAGTCCTCCAAGCTGGCTACATGCTTGGTATGCAAGTACCCAAGTACATTTTTGAATCACTGGAATCCTCAAATCGATTATCAACATGATATGTGAAATGAACTGTTATTAATGATTAGTATGATAGCAAGACAGAAGAGAAATTAGGATGTAGCTCTACTTCTGAATGTCCATTTTGGTAGTTGCCAAAAATTCAGTTTAAATTTATACGACCAAATAATGACCTATGATAGAACTGATGAAGCCTAGATTTCTAAAGTAAAAATTTCTCCACCTTAGGTTAAATGAGTTTGTAAGCAACATGACTAAATGAAATTAGAGTACAAGTCTGTGGGGGTACAAACTCTCCCGCACTTGCACGGTGCTAAAATGGAATCAGAACATAGAACTGAGCTGTCAGTCACTCAGAAGTGGCAGCATTAAGTGACCAGGGTGGTCTGCTCCATTGAGACTACTGAGGAGTGGTGTAACAAAATTTTGCACTCTCTATGACCTTAACTTAGAAAGCTACAAGCCTTGTCAGTCTTGGCTATAATACTCTTCCCCAATCTCTGCGAGGGGCCAAAGAATGAGCTACTGTTATCACGGGGACACTCACGCCACAGGAAGTAACACTCTCAAATAAGAAGAACACATCTAAGTAACAATAGTAGCACCTTCAACTTGAAAGCTCAAATTCACCCAAGTAGCACTTTCATCTGGAACAAAAAAACCTTGAGGATATTTTTAGTAATACTCCTGGTCATAGAAAATGCATCTGCTCTGGTGATTTCAAGCTGCAAATCTACTTTGGCGAATATGCTGTGTGGTTTTGAGAGGTTCTCTTAACAGCCTCACATGTATTAAACTGCCTGCAGCCTCTGATAAATAGATGCTTACTATTAGGCTTATCTTTTTTGCACCAATACTTCTCTTTGGGATGTTTCTCCTGTTCATCAAGGTTTAAAAAAGAGTTGTAAAAATTCAAAATTCTTAACCCAGGTTTAATCTAATCAGATGATGGAGTTTTGGAATTCCTCCTCAACAGTGAATCACAAATCCTCTCTCTTGCCCCACTCCTTCTTTGCCCTTTTAGATCCTGTGAGTTCTTCATATTACCCCATTCCCTCCCACCCCCTCCCCTCTCTCCCATTTGGCCTTTGCTATCGCTAGTCTTTATTTTATTTTGTCCACCTTGCAAAACCCTAGGTGACATACTTGCATAAAGGGCAACTACAGTGACCCTTCTCTAAAGGTCTTTACCATATTAGATGAGATACAAGCTAGAAGATTCATTCTAATGTTTAACCGGCTTTTCTGGCCTTAACCTTTTTAAGGCACTCTGCTCCTATTAAATTTATCTCTCCACTCTTTTTCCTCCTGATGCTATGCTTAATTTTTGGCTTTTTGGGTTGTTTCTCAGGTGCTGGCCTGTTTCCTCTTTCCGGGACCTCTGTCCAGGCCCATTGCTGGAAGCTCTTCTCAGATGCATTCTCTCCCTGAAGCATTTCGATGTCTCAAATAGATTGCTCCTTCTTTTGAATTCTTCAAATATATAGTTGATATTATCAGCCTAATTATCACACAAGTAAAAGAGTGACAATTACACAACTCTTATTTCTCTACTAAGTTATAAATTTCTTCAAGTCTGGGGTTGTGACTTATTCAACCTGCAGTGCTTGGAATAGTACCCTGGAGAGTAATTCTTGTAGAGCTACAGATTACGTAACTATGTATCTAGTTATATAGGTATTTATATACATTTGAATTAAACAGATGAAAGAATTAGAGTTGCATCAAAAAGAAAATGGGCCATGTCTTACTTTATGATAGAGGTAGTGACTTAATTTTTCACTTCGCTTCCTTTTACAAACTATTAAAAACATCTCCCAAACTACAATGTAAATGGCAGGGTTTTTTTAACCAAAAGGTTACAAAGCTTGAACACATGACTCAGAAGGCAAAATGAATAATTAAGTCACTCCTGCAGTGACATGTTTTAAATGGAGTGCTTTTCCATCTATTATATCCACCCGAAGAATAATATTAATGATTTTTTCCACCTACGACTTTGTCTCATAATAAATTGTATTGGAAACTTTTGTGTGCTTCTTCTTTAAAATAGCATACTGACTTCAACATTTCCTTAGATGGCATGCTGATCACTTAAGAACATCACTTACAAATTATTTGCCAAGTTATTTTTATAAACTGGAGTTTCTACTGAGGGAAATTACTTTAAATGTTTGGCCGACTTGGGCCTCCAACAAAGAGTGCTTGTCAATAAATATTAAACAATCATATGAATATGGAGTTGAAAATCTGAATTATACCTATGCCAGGGGATTTATTATCCTCCTCTCACAATGCCTGGGACATGGAGGCTAAAAGGTCTGTTGCAAATCCTGTATTATTCATTGAGAAACATCCTCCGAGGACTCTGGCTTAAAACTCTTCAACTGTCGAAGCCTTCTGTAATAAAGCAGGTGTCTTCAGTGTGCCATCATATCAGAAAAGAAAAAGTGCTGATGAAACTTCAGTGCTGCCTTCAAAGATACGATCTTCCTTTTGAGTGGGTTTTGGATATAAAATATAGGATCTGACATATTGAATTCAGAATGTGAGACTTCATTCTGTTTTCACTGAATAGTTCAAGAACAAAAGATTAAATAATTAACCTAAAAAAAAAAAAAAAAGAAGCCACATTCTAAGGGCTAGATTTTGTCGGGCAAAGCTGGGGCTGTGGAAGAGCTGATAGCTGATAGACATTTCTCAGTTCTCATCTGTCTGTGTTTCAGAGGCCTGACCACAAGTGGTCAGGGACTCAGAAGTGGATGGGTCATCTTCTTGATTTTATCATCAATGTACCATGACTGTGGTGGTCATTTAACTGACAGGGTTTCTGTTTGTGTTTCATGATCACGGGATGGGAGAGCCCGGTGAAGCCTACACGCGCAGCCAGGCGGCCTGCTCTGAAGTACTGTTCTGCTGCCGTATAGTCCTGTAACCTAGAGCAGGTTGTTCAACCTCTCCGCATCACATTCTTCACCTGTAAAACTGCCATAATAGTAATACTTTTCTCTGAAGGTCATTGTGAAGATTGAATGAGGTCCTATTTTAAAACTGCTTAAACCCTGGCCTGGCAGGCAGCAGGAGCAGGTGTGCTAGTTATTACTGGCTCTGTAGCCTCAGCACCAAACATGGTGGCTGGCTCACGGTCAGCATACATTCTCAACAGCTAATGATACCTGCTTCATCTAGAAATTATCGAAAGAAATCCATTCTTTCTAAGAACCTGTGGTAGGTTCAATGATTTTCAACTTAGGACACTCCTGAATCTTCACAGTGTCTGACTCTATGGTCTAGGTGAACATCACGTCTAATTGTGCTAACCCTAAAACTCTTGAATTTAAGAATTCAGTTAGCTCTTGAGAGCAACTGTGAATATGGCGTATTTCTGAATGCCTGAGTAACTTAAGACATAGAGACAACCTGGACTTTTACAATTTTCTCAAGAATGGGGGTAAGGGTCACCTAACCTTCATTCTGAGGCTCTGCTGCTATGGCTGATATAAGTGGAACCTCAAGGGGACTTCCAGCTCTGACTCATCCTAACCTGAACTCGCTGGATACAGTCACCACTCACTAGGTTGGAGAACAAAGCAAGTCAAGTCCCTCCTTGACTCATTCCTCTTGGCTCAAGCAGTGCACCATCTTCTCTAGCGTCTAATCTCATCATTGGCCTTTTTTCTTTTCCTTTTTCATTTCCCTCTTTTCCAGAGCGGAACCTGAGCCGTATCAAAAATTCTGACCACCTCGCTACTGCTTTTCTGCAAGGCCTGATGCTCTTAGCTGAGACTGGTTGTCTAAGTAACAATGCGTGATCTCCTGTGCATATTACTGAGTATAGTTTCTGGGAGACTGGAAAGTATGCAATATTGGCATAATAGATCAAGACTTTCATCAACATAAAAGGAAAGGAATTACAAGGTACTTGCTGACAAGGAATTGTAGCTTGAGAGGGCACTCAGGGGGCAGATACACTAAAAGCATTTTGGCGTGGTGAAGTGTATTTCCTGGACAGATGTGTTTCATTTGTGATGGAAGGGCCTCGCACTTCTCATGAGTTCTAACGTGCCAGTTACAAGTAAGCTGAACCCATGTTGTGTCAGATACCGTTATCACAGGAAGTTCAATGTTGTCACCCCCTTAAGGTGACGTTACTTCAAGAAAGCCAGACCAGAGCTGTTTGAGAAAAAGGCAGGGGTCCCATTTTTATGTAGTGTTTTCTCCTGTCATCTTGGCAAAAATAGCAGTGTTTGATTTGGGGTATATGCCCATACAATTCTGGCCATCTTAGCACACAATTCATTTTGCCTTTTTCAAATTTCTCCTTCTAGAATACAGGTAATATTAGTATTATTAACATTCAGAGAGCTAGCTTCCAAGAATGTTGTTTAGAAAGAATGGAGATATTTTCTATTTTTTCAGAGAGAAAAAGAATCCTTAATAAAATAATTATTAACATGTTAATGGAATCACTATATATATATTTTTTTCTTTGTGTATGAGAAAATCTGGAAGGTAGAAGTTATTTTCCTCCCATTTTCACACTGCCTACAATTTTTCAGCTCTTCCTTACGCCTGGTATTTTCTTTAGAGCCGAATAAGTAGATTCATAGTTTTCGTTACCCGAGAGAGCCCCTTTTCATCATAAAGTCTAATAAGAAGGCCCCAGACATAACTACAGTGTCCCAGACTGCCCTTTACACTAGACGAAAGGTAAAACGAGCCGATCAAGTAACAAACTACAAATTGATGCAGGCAGTGAGAACAGAAGCCTGGTTTTCTGCCCTGTAACGTCTGCAGAGAAGTGGAGAATATGGTTAAAAACATTGGCGGCAGCCAGTTACCGGAATAGCTAGCACTTCCAGGAACAAATGCATTCCTAATGAATTTGTGGACACTGCATTTACCGCAACAACAGCAGGTTTTCTCACATATGCGCTCCCCAGCACCCGCCTGCACAGGGCTTATTGACCTTCTGCAAACACTGATGGAAGAGGGGGCTGCCAGAGAGGGAGAGGCAGAGAGCCATCCAAAACATCTTGGAAAGGCCTCTGAGAGAATTTTTTAGTGTTTAGAAGACATACTATTCTTCTCTCTGCCAAAGTCTTTTTTTTTTTTTTCTTTTTGGTTAAAGAATTCAAAGAGTGGAAAAAAAAACCAAAAAAACAAAAACGGTTTTCTAATGACATAGTCACACAGTCCCTTCCAAGATCCACAATACCTGCTGAGATTTTGTTTCATTCTAAGGCAGCTCAAGTATCTTGATTGTAGTATAAACATACATTCTGATTGATTGAAAAAAGGCTTCCCCCCCACCGCCAATGTTCCTTTACGTGGTTTTATAATCTTCCTGTGATTCAAACAGTAAGTCTAGCATGAAGGTATCTTTCCACAGGGTACAACCTTACTTAAACACTGAAGTTTGGACCTTGGAACTGAATGGAGAGAAATAGTTTTTATTTTTTCCAGATATATCTGGCTACAGCCAGAAGAACCGAAGTCATCAAACAATGTTTTAGAGACCTCAGAGTCACTGGCTGGTTCACCACTGGGTATTAATGGCAACTCAATACATCTTAATAAATAAAAAACTACAAAGTTCATGTTGGAAGAAAGATTCTTTATGAATCAAAGTAATTCTTTTCCTGAGAAATGTCTCACATTTTTACACTTGCCCAAACTAGCTAAGGTTAAATATTTAAGGCCTAACTGATTGAACATTACCATCTTGTTCTCCTTTATGCAAGAGCTGACCTCCCTAGAACATATCCCACTAACTGGAATAATCAGTTCTTCTGGCAGAATATTGTAACTCAAACTGACATCTATTTGCCTCTTCTTTTAGGCACTAAAATTAAAGTAACAGAGCTCTTTGGCCAAGATCTGTTCTATTTGTGAACAATAAAAGAACAACAGTGATATTAATTGCTGGGCTTCAGGTAAATTACTTATAGTGGTCATTACCATTGTATTTTCTGTCCTACCCGAAACTGAACACAGATAGGGATAATGGTGCCAGAACATATTGCAGTCAAACTTTAAATCTTCATGCAGCTATTCTGCATATGGATCTGGAGTAAATAAATTATATAACTGCCACATTTATCATTTCATTTTACCAGTGTTATTACTAACTCAACTAAAGACCACATCCGATAAGGCCTTCTTTTGATGACCAGCTCCAGACATCAAATTTATGGTGTTCTGGTTGGTTATGGTTGGTATTCCATAACTATTGAATAAATGGCTCTATCCCCAAAAGATTGGGCTGACCCACTGATTTGAAACCACTTCCCAACAGCAGTTAACAGTGGCCATCCAGCTGAGATTAGAGGAGTTGAAATAAGCCTCTATATAGGACAAGCACAAGGGAAGAAGTTATCTGTCAGACAATCAAGACTTGAAAGCATCCTAGAATCCTAGAACTGTAAATAACTAAAGGCACTAGCCACCATGTGTTCACTCCAAATATCACCAGTTCCTGTGTAATTGAAGAACAGTGGTATCTCTTTTTTTTTTCACCCTATCTACAAACTTATTTGTCCATTTCTTTGCTTGTAAATCAGTGGTAATCAAGGCAAGTGAGAGAATATGAAAGTCAAATGTGAGACTTCATAATTGACGAAATGAAAAGAGAAACATACCTACTAGAAAACTGTGTATATGATGGTTTGAGACTTTGCATTTCACGGGTATGAGATAACTAAGAAGCATATGATACCTTGAAAGATCTGCCCTTCTTAATATATTTCATTAAATCTAAAGTCACTTCTTTCCAGAAGTTTTTGTGCCAATAATTCCCCCCGACTCTGGTATTGACCCATTTGGGAAGTACTTTTTTTTGAGCATGTAAGCAGTGTATCCAGCATATGTTATGTTTATCTATACTTGTAGATGTTTCTTTAAATTAGCCTACTGGCAAAATTATTAATTGGCCAAATTTTGTTGTAAGAGATTGTTTTATCTGTAGTATCTGCAAAAGATGGAAAAGATCAAAAAGATTAGTTGGTATCAGATTACACATGGCCTTGAATAAGATATAAAATGTTTGGACTTTATAATCTATCAGGAGGAGCTTTTGTAAATTACTTCTACTTGGGCCCCACACCCAAGTTTTCTGATTCTCCTGATCTGGAGTGAGGTCTGAGTATTGGTAGTAAAAAAAAAAAAAAAAAATGTCTTCACATCTACTGATCAGGATCCCAGAAAAATGATTTAAATGAAGAGGCTTTAATGAAGGGACAACTTGCCAAAGTGAGAGTAAGGTTAATGCAACAAGCTCAGTGTTAAGGAGAAAGTGGCCAGATATTAGTAACATCAGGAATCCATTTGGCCCCCTGGTAGGAGCCATCGTCAGAGGGACAAAACTACTGCTAGAGATGTGATTTCCAAACAGAAAAAGACTAAGATCTGCCTTTCTTAAAGGCATTTTTTCCTTAAAGGATAAAAATACTCTGACACTCTCCTCCTGACCACCGGTCTTGTGTCAGTGTCTCCCATTGGCCAAATCCTGGGAGAAACCAGTAGGCAAGGGAACCTAGATGGTGCACTCAGTGGGGGTTATCCTCCTGGGGCACGAGACAGGATAGAGAAGGATGAAAAATATATGGGAGAGGGCAAATGGAAAATAACAATATAGCAGGTGATTCTTCTATACAGCCAAGTTTGAGAACTGCTGCTGTAGATAGTGGGAGGGCCAGGTTGCTCATAGGATCACATAATCACATAGCACACATGATAGAGCAAACTTTGAGAATGACTTATCCAACACCTTCGTTTTCACACTTGGAAGTGACGCCAGAGGGTGACATCCACTGGCAGAGTCAGGAAGCCTAAGATTCAGGGCTACGGAGTCTCCACATTATCAAACACGTAAGTGGTATGATGAAAATTATATTTAAGGAAAATTAATTTTGCAACAATGTACAAAGTGTCTTTAAAGAGAAAGATACTAGAGGCAAAGACAGAAGTTTGTAAAGTATTGGCATGAGTTTAAGGGTGAGATTTTAGGATTCTAAACTAAATGGAAGTTGAAATAGAAAGGAAAACACAAATACTACAGAGCATGCAAAGTTGTAAATTTGCTGTGTTGATGAGAAAGGTGAATGAAAAAACTTGGAATCAAATATGACTTGGATAATTCTAATTCAGAAAAATAGGAAAGAGGTGGTAATAGTAGTAAAATGAGGGCAGGAGTAGAATCTACCTCTTTAAGAAAGAAGAGTTCAGTTTTAGGTGGGCCAAATTAACAGAATATATGAGCTGAATAGTCCATTATCAGTTGGTGATATGGGAACTGGAGAATGTGGTTAAATATACGCTATATACTAAATGTCTCCAATCTTAAGATATTTGTAGTTATTGAAATACCTGGAGCTCAATTCTTTTCCATAGTATATTGTGCTCATTTATCAGACAGAAAAGATCCTAGAGCCATGTTAAAATTTTTATTTATTAGGGGAAAAATATGGGCCTGTCCTAATATTTTTCATCCCTAGTTTCCTGGACTGAGTGACTTGTATGTCTTTTAATAAGTTTCAAGAATATTATATTCCTGCATTTTATGTTGATAAATGTGTGTAGGTTTCCAAAAAAATCCAAATAAAAATACATTTGTCTATTTCAGATTATGATAAATATACATTATATTTTACATCTTACTTTCCTGTCTTTTGTTGCATGCCAACGAAGGATGATTCTGTGTTAAAATAATAAGAACTTGACTAAAATTAAGAGACATAAATGATGTATATTTAATTCAGGCTGAGTTCCTGCCACCTTGATAAAGGGGTTTCTAAGTAAAGATGGTCATTATAAACATTCTCAAATTCTTTGGAAAAATGTACTATCAAGGGAGAAGTGTATTTATCATTCATTCTCTGGATATATTAATTTATTTTGCTATCTGTCCTCCCAGTCAAATAGGCTTATTTATCATCCCTGATACTCTATTCAGACCAAATGGAAGTAAATTGTTTCTCAAAACTAGGCAGTCATTTTGGACCAATAAATTACACCTACTACAACTTTTATGTCTTGCTTTACAACTCCTCCCTTACAGTTTTATACAGTGACCCTTTAAGAATGTTTGTTCTGAAAAAGAAGTAATGTTTTCAAAAGATAATTTCTAAATATAGTACCACTCTGTATTTCTTTTCTTATTCCACCACCTCTCTTACTCACTTATACTGGGAAAAAAAAAAAGAAAAACTAAAAAAAGAAAACTAAATTTTAAAATTATAACTTTAGTAAAATTCTGAATTTTAAGTAAATCACTCCACAATTTTTTAAGTCATTCCAGTATGGAATAATGAAAATACTGACAGAGAAATGAGAGAAATTTATTTCAGGTAAATCTCATTAAGTAGTACAAAAGTATTTTCTTTTTTTAATTTTTTATTTTATTTTTACTGATTTAACTTTTTAATTATGATATTTTCTTTTTGATGTTAAGTGTATTTCTCTGACATTGATAGAGAAGTTTCTTTAAAAGTTACTAACAGGTACTTCTTTCATTTACTATGAAAATAGTCATACTCCTTATAAGACTTTTTTTTAAATCTCCGTAAAACCAATGATAAACTATCCACACCTAAGAACTCACTCTGCTTCTTAAGCAGTATAATTTATTTTGCATGCTTTACTCAATAATATTCAAATACACTTTCTTTGATTTAGTTAAAGTCAACATTAATCTGTCAAAGCATACACTTCAAGTTTTGCAGAAATGCTGAACATACCAGGGCCTAAATTTTTAGGCTTTCAGTTCAACCTCTACTGAGTCCATAGTTTGTTACTGAAAGACTAATGTTGGCATTTGTAACCCATATACCATCTTGGTATCATGGTAATCAACTCTGAAATGTCATGAATTGAAGATCAATGTTTTTTTTTTGGAGGGAATTCTATTATGAGTTTTTTGGTAGTGCTGAAGGTTCTGTGAACCAAGGGAAAAATAATCTACATTACACTAATTCATATTCCACTGTCAACCACATTACTTTGAGACTTTACTCTCAGTTTCACACCTTGTCCTATTTCCAGATTAAGCTGACTTCTGAAGAAACACACAAATTTTCTAGTCTGCCCACTCCTCGAGGGGTAGATGATAAATAAAATCAGGCAGTGTGATTTTTCTATTGCCCACTTCTAAAGGTTTCCACACACTCTTGGAATGAAACACTTTAAGGCACAGTGTTTATTCTTGCTTCATGATATTTATATTTGCATGATGCTATAAATATGAATTCAAATGCATTTTTAAACAAGCTGATGAATAATACCGCCCAAACCTTTACATTTTAGTTTTTAGAAGTGAGATGTCACAGTCTAAAGTGTAAAATCCAAATGTAGTTTGTAGGAGGCAAGAAGTGAAAATGAGTAAGGATTTTTTTTTCAGAATGGAAAGTCCAAATGACCAAGTTGCTGACCAGCTGTGCCCCTGTTTGTAGGTTTTACTCACAGTGCAAGAAAAGCATATCAATTCAGTGTTTTTTGATACATGCACATTAAGTGTTTCATCAGTCAAAGGGTGGTTACCCTATATCCCATGGGCCATTATCAGTGTAGCTAAGAGTTATGAACCAGTCTCAAATTCTAGACAGAATATTGTTTTGATGGCCCATCTTCCACATACTCAATTTCTAAATGTTGAGCTTGGAGTTAAGGAAAGTTTGGGAGCGGGAGGTGGAGGAAAAGTGGGAACAAAAACAATTCATGTGATTCATCATTATTTTTCCAGTCCTCGTGATCATTTTGCTATTATGTATCTGCACATTCTCCATCTATCTGCCCTCAACCCTGCCCAGTTTCTTTGAAAAATTTGTTCCTTTTATGACATGTGTTTGAGACAGTTGTTCTTGTGTGAAAACCACTGGCTGTGTCACATTGGAGCTGCAAACCTTGTCATGATCCCCAGTATGAGTCTGGATAGAGAAGAAGCTTCTATAACAGAGACAGAAAATATAGTGCCTTGAAGAAGGCAGATGTGTCTTTCTCTCTAACTCTGCAAGAGAAAATAGTTAATGAGAAGCTTTGATATGGTAATCCAGGACTCAAGCTGACAGGTTGACACTGCTTTCTTTATCATATGGCTTCTATCTGAGGTTGAAGAAAATTTCCTGTTCTTGCCTTTTGCAAGAACAACCAATGAGAGAAAACAAGAGGTAAAAAAAGGTGACCAAGACAAATTATTTTTAAGGACAAGACCTGAAAGTTATACATATTTCTACTCATATCCCACTGGAAACAACTTAGTTATAAGATATAAGAAGCTGAAAGGGATGCTAAGCAATAGGGAATATAGTTGGGTGATTACGCAGGGAGGGTCTATCACAAAAGGAAAGAAGAGTAGAATGGGTAATACGAGAAATTAGCAACCTCTTCTATAATTACCATATTCTATCCAGCTGAGCTAATATACTAAATATGTAATACATATAATCACATAATATAGTATGTACTATGGGAGGCTATTAGATAAAATAATAAAAAATGAGGTGAAGTTTTATTGAAAAAATATTGTCCTCTCATATTAGTACCAAGCATAATAATTATTCTTGGTACACAGCCTTAGAGAATTAAAATTATTTATGAAATAGTCAACGTTTGTAAAGTATATCAGAGATATATTTCTAATCTATCATAAACATGCGTCCTAAATTTCTGGTTTTCTGGAAGAAGGCAAAGTTTAGTCTGTTTACTTGGAATTTCAAGAAAATTTGCACAACATATTTTAATATCTCAATGTTCTATATCAATCATTATGTCTTAATAAATTCTTCCACTATGATGGATCCATTTAACACAATTTGTCACTGGTTAGTTTTTCTATCAGTAGCAACTCTTTACTGTATTTAAGAATGACATTACGGTAAACAAAAGTCCCTCAGAGTAATAACCAGTTAAGTGTTAGTGAAAAGTATATAGCTAACTGGAATGCAATAGAATAGTTCACGGCACTTTATCTTTCCAGCTTTTCACTGATGAGGGCATGGGGAGGTGTGATATTAAGGAATAAATGGATGGAAGGACAGATTTAAAGAAAAGAAAAACTAAAGACTTTAAGCAATGCAAAGCAAAGCACTCACATCCAGTCTCCCAAACAAGAAACATGAGTGTAATCCTTTTCTCTTCCTCTAGCTTTCCCTCAATTTCTAATTCATTATTAAGCCTTGGCACACAACTTGCTTAAATATCTCAGATCTAATTCCTGTTCTTCTCTCAGTGTCACCAGTCTATTTCAAATCTAAATCATTGCAAAGAGATCCCTAATTTTTCACACACTTCTGTACCCAACCCTCCAGTTCGTGCTATGCTCTACACTCTCCACATACAGTATTCTCCCAAATGCATGTCTGCTCATAACAACCCTCTAAAGACCTCTGAAGGCTCTCTATAATGTTAGGAATAAAATGTTCTTATCTCAGCAGAGATAGCCCTTCATAATCTGGCTTGTGTTATCTATTTAGTCTTACCTGCAGCAGCTTCTAAATGTGTCCCCTCCAACAAAATAAACTTATTTGTTGTTTCCTGGATGTTTTTATATCTGTAGGCCTTGAATAGTGCCTCCACCTTGTCTATCTGGCTTTCTTCAACTTAATCTTCAAACTCAGTTTAGATTTCATTAACAAACAAACTTTCTTTGGATAATTTTCTACATCCAATATGAGGGTTAAATACTCCTCCTCTGAGCACCAATTATATCCTATTCATTTCTTCATCATACCACATATTTTATGGCATCAATCCATATTATATGACATGACCCACAATGGTCTTCTTTAGTCTGTGTGTTCCTTCAGAGCACAGACTGTCTTTTATCTCCATCTTCCTCACATCTAGAACATTTATAAAGGATAAGAGGTACAGTTTGAGGGTTTGTTCAAAGTAACTAGTTGATATAAGGAGGACAGAAAAGTGTGGTGAAAGAAAACCAAAGCTGGAGGCATCACAATGCTGGACTTCAAGCTCTATTACAAAGCTGTAGTCATCAAGACAGTATGGTACTGGCACAAAAACAGACACAGAGATCACCAGAAATGGACCCTCAACTCTATGGTCAACTTACCTTCGACAAAGCAGAAAAGAATATCCAATGGAAAAAAGGCTCTTCAACAAATGGTGTTGGGAAAATTGGACAGCCACATGCAGAAGAATGAGACTGGACCACTTTCTTAACACCATACAGTAAAATAAACTCAAAATGGTTGAAAGACCTAAAGGTGAGACAGGAATCCATCAAAATCCTAGAGGAGAACACAGGCAGCAACCTCTATGATCTTGGCTGCAGCAACTTCTTGCTTAGACACATCTCCAGAGGCAAGGGAAACAAAAGCAAAAATGAACTATTGGGATTTCATCAAGTAAAAAGCTTTTGGCACAGCAAAGGAAACAGTCAACAAAACTAAAAGGCAACCTACAGAATGGGAGAAGATATTTGCAAAAGTCTTATCAGATACAGGGCTAGTATCCAAAATCCATAAAGAACTTATCAAACTCAACACCCAAAGAACAAGTAATCCAGTCAAGAAATGGGCAGAAGACATGAACAGACCTTTCTGCAAAGAAGACATCCAAATGGCCAACAGACACATGAAAAAGTGCTCAACATCACTTGGCATCAAATCAAAACCACAATGAGATACCACCTTACATGGGTCAGAATGGCTAAATTTAACAACTCAGGAAACAACAGATATTGGCAAGGATGTGGAGAAAGGGGAACCCTCTTACACTGTTGGTGGGAATGCAAATTGGTGCAGCTACTCTGGAAGACATTATGGCGGTTCCTCAAAAAGTTAAATATATCCTACGACCCAGCAATTGCACTATTCGGCATTTATCCAAAAGATACAAACATAGTGATTCGAAGGGGCACATGCAGTCCAATGTTTACAGCAGCAACTCCACAATAGTCAAACTATGGAAAGAGCCCAGAATGGATAAAGAAGATGTGGTGGGATGGCTGGGTGGCTCAGTTGGTTAAGTGTCTGCCTTCGATTCAGGTCATGACCCCAGGGTCCTGGGATCAAGCCTGCATCAGCTCCTTGCTCAGTGGGGAGCCTGCTTCTCCCTCTGCCTGCTGCTCCCCCTGCTTGTGCTCTCTCCCTCTCTTTGACAAATAAATGAATAACATCTTAAAAAAAAAAGATGTGGTATGTATACCCATAAATATACACATACATACACGCAATGGAATATTACTCAGCTATCAAGAAAAAATGAAATCTTGCCATTTGCAATGACACGGATGGAACTAGAGGGTATTTTGCTAAGTGAAATAAGTCAAAGAAAGACAAATATCATATGATTTCACTCATATGTGGAGTTTAAGAAATAAAACATATGACCATAGGGGAAGGGAAAGAAAAATAAGACAAAACAGAGAGGGAGACAAACCATAAGAGGCTCTTAACTATAGGAAACAAATCGAGGGTTGCTGGAGGGGAGGTGGGTGGGGCAATGGGGTAATTGGTGATAGGCATTAAGGAGGGCATGTGATGGAATGAGCACTGGGTGTTATATGCAACTGATGAATCACTAAATTCTACCTCTGAAACTAATAATACACTATATGTTAATTAAATTGAATTTAAATTTAAAAAAAGTGTGATATTTTAAAGCTTTGCAAGCACTTTTCCTAGATTTAGACAAATCTATTAAACACTTTATCAACTAGTGATATCAACTAGTGTATCAGAGATACACTAGAGGGTTTTGAGTCCCAGGAAACCCAGATGCGTTGTATATTCACTTTACAAACCAGCCACCATATTTATCTATTTGAATAATTCCTTATTTTATATGAAAGCAAAAAGAAAAAAAAACACAAAAAAGGACAGGAATAAAAATATCCTATTACTACTCTGTATTTAAATGAAAGATGAAAGATGCTGAAGAAGTTGAATGAGACTGGAACAAAAATTATTCCCTTGGTACAGATTCCTACATGCCGCTGTAACTGGGTTTTGGATCATGTAGTCAGTCAGAGAGTCAGCTAAGTATCAGTGCAAGTGACTGTAGGGGCTTCCTTCATTCTCTGTGTTTATATCTGGAAAAAGTCACATGAGCAACACATTATCTAATCATAAAAATTAGAGATCTTGATCAAAGTTCTTTTATAGGAAATTATCATATATTTTCTATTTAGAAATATGGTTTCACTCCTATGGTACAAAAGAATTTACAAACCCTCCAGAAATTCACTATAATAGGATTTGCCCAGTTTGAACTATTTTTGCCTCTGAGGATTTTTTTTTTTTTTTTTAGCTTTTCACTCTCTAATTCTGCCTAGAGTAAAATGTGTTCTTATTAGGGTGAACCGAGATTACCAGGTCATCTAAATAAAATTATTCAATCAATTTCTACTAATTTAATTAATCTGAAGCTGATTATTTTCTTTCTTCAATTCTGGTTATTTAGTAGAACAACTACTTTGTTTTGTTACTAGAATTTACTTAAATCGTCAAGTTGATTTGATGTTACCCAGATAGGGACAAAGCTCATTTTGCTGGAAGCATTCTAGTAAAATTGACAATCAGTTTTACTTTTGTTGTTATTACTGCTCTTTTCCCTAAGAAACAAATATTGAACAGATACTATAGAGTCCTTTCCCCTAAAGAGAATTTCTATGGATTAGGAGAAACTTAAGAAGTCAGTAGCTTCTAAATTGTATTGCTTTTAATTCCTATTTTTAAAAAAGGAAATAGAATTCCTAAAATAACACTGTATGCAAAGAAGAAGAAGAAGAAGAAGAAGAAGAAGAAGAAGAGGAGAACTGTATTTGGTAGACTAAGGAAACTCTTGGGTTGAATCAATTCTTTCCCCTGAATTCTTTATAAACTTCCTCTCTGTACCACTTTCAATTTGAAATAAACATTTACAATAGATATTGAAATGGTTCTTTGATATTCTTGAAAACAACCTCCCACCTATTTTCTTCTTCCTCTTTCCTTTTACTTCCTCCTTTTTCACGTCTTCTGTTTTGAGATATCTGATTCAAACATGAAAATGAATTCAAACACTTTAGTGGGTCTTCATATACCATTTTCTCAAAATGAAGCCCACTTCTCTATAAAATAGTAGAGTTAAAATCGCTAATCTAGAAAAATCTTGGTTTACATTTGGAATGGCACTTGCTTTTATTCTTAAAATAATAGTATAGATTGTGGCTTACGGATATTTGAAAGAAAAAAAATGTGTTGTAATTTTTACCAGAGGACTTTTATGTCACCGTGCTTTGTACTTTTCAGAATCATATTTGTGTCACAAAACTCACATTCATTCATTTATTGTTTCTGTTTTAAATCTTAATGTATGACTAAAGTTTCCTTCCTGATCTTGACCCATTATACAGAATGATTTGGTTAACTCATTTCAAGTTACTACAAAATCAAAAATGGTAAATACATATCTCTCCTTTCTTTTCCATAAATTTTCCATTCATAGTTAATGTATCTAACATGGTATAACATTAATGAAGTAGATGCATTACTTAATTTTATGACATTTGACTATGAATAAGACATTGTTGTATGAACACATTATGTCAATCATCAAACTCTATAGAAATGCTTGTTATTAGTATTAGTCTTAATGTTTGAGTGCCCTGTGGGTGAACATACCTCCTCAAACTTAACTCTTGTGAAGACCTTTTCGTGTAACTCCTACATCTGTTATTTGGTATCAAATAACTAAGTGAAAAATTTAAATAACAGAACTGTAACTCTCATTTTCTAGGATTTATACAATGCATGTAGTCACATTTAAGCAACTCCTAAATCATGGGTGTGTGCTCCCTACTTTGCTGATAAAGGATTTCCACCCTCTATCGAAGTCTTACCCAATTATATCTAGGAATTCATGTAAGTATCTGCCAAAAGCTACAAACTATTCTGTCCTGTTCTGCTCTGCTATCACTCTCTCATGGACTGCAATTCCCATGAAGTCTTAATGGCAGCTCTTCACTGATGCTAACTTTTTGGTGAATGACATTCCAGATGAGTTAGTATTTATAAAATATAAGCCTGTACATAGAGAAAAGGATATATATGTATGAATATGAGTTTGTATGTATATATATATATGTATATATATATATTTGGTTTGCTTGTTTATTTTAAAACATTTGTAATTTGTTTATTGATGTAATAGATCATGAAATTTTTCTATGTGCTTACATATATATTTACTGTTTTTTTGTGTTGTTTGCTAGTTTTTACACAGTTGCATAGTATTCAAGGAATGTCTATACTACAGCTGGTTTATCCAGTCTGTTGTTGATGGATATCTGTTCCCAGTTTTTTTTTGCTGTTGTTATAAACATGCTCTAACTTATGTCATGTACATATATTATTCTACATTTGATTAGGTATAAATAAAGTAAATTAATAGAAGTGAGATAACTAGGTTAGGATCCACAACTTAAATTTTGGTAGATATTGCTAAATTTCCTAAACAAAGTGAATAAGAGTTTATTTTTCTACATGCCTACCAACAAAATCTCTCTATGCACACATACACACATCAATATATCTTACTACTATTGAAACAATTATCTTGACCATCGTTCAAAATAAGCTTTTTTCATTTTGAACTTTTGTCAGAAGACAGCTATATTTATTACCCCACCAAGAGTTATGTTTAATTTTTCTGCATTTAGAAAGATGTTAATTGATCTTTTTAAACCATTACAATATTTGGCTTATCATTATGCAACAATTTAAGCATATTCTGGTTTACTTAAAAGCAAAATATTCACCTCCCTGCTCATCCAAACTGCAGAGACTGAAGGTATGTGTTCTGTTTTGACACTACTTCTTAAGGCAATTAGGCCTCTGAGGAGGAGGTGAAGAGAAGGTCAGTGGAATTTTCCTTCACGTGTGTCTGTTTATCATTGGAACAAGCTAAGTTCCTGTTATGTAGAAAGCTTGAATAATTCTGAATTTTGCTATGGTTATGAACTGGGGCTGTTATGAATTGTTCAGTCCAAAGGTTATAGTAACAATCAACTTAATGGGCTTGTGGTTCCTTCATCATTCATAATGCTTTTCAAAACTTACACAAATCCTTTTCCATTCCTAAAGACCAGCACCCTAAATACAGCATGTCATTTGGCCTTATTCTAAGTTCCAAAAACATATGGACTATTTAAATGGAATCAGCCAGCAATGAAAGAACAAACTCTGTATCAGAATCCTTTTTCAAATAGGAAAAGAGAGGACTCTTACAGCCATTACATATTTTCCCTTTATGTACTTTATTTATACTCTGAATCTGCCCATGGGTTTTGCACATGTATACTTTGAAGATGTTTATAGTCATCTTCCCAGTAAAATGTATTAGCGTACACTTTCTACTTCTCAGTGACTAGAAGGCTGAAAGTACTGTAGGTTACAAAAGAACCAGAGAACTGAGGAAAGTGCCCAGTGCCAGCAGCTAACACACACACACACACCCGTGCAAAATTACATAGGCTATTGAGACTCACTTTTTCAGGGTATTGTTTGGAGGATAATTCTCAATTCTTTACTTCCATTTGCTAATATAGAAAGAAAGAATTTGCTCTGTCAATCAATGCTATGTCACTTAACACTCACTACAATATTGTACCAGATTCAGACATTCTTCTATCAAACTTGTAAGTTTGCCTTATCCAAAATAGAACTTGTACAGCTATCCAATATTTTTCCTTAAATTGACTTGCCTTTTTCACTTAAGTGCATTTATTTATAAGAAAATATTTGTAACTAGTCTACATTAAAAATTAGAATCACTGATATAAAAAGGAAAATAAAAGTAAATACTCTCAAGGGACGCCTGGGTGGCTCAGTCGTTAAGTGTCTGCCTTCGGCTCAGGTCACAGTCCCAGGGTCCTGGGATCGAGCCCTACATTGGGCTCCCTCTCCCCCTGCTTGTGTTCCCTCTCTCGCTGTGTCTCTCCATCAAATAAATAAAAATCTTAAAAAAAAAAAAGTAAATACTCTCAAAACAAAATAAGATTATTTAATTCTAGCAAGGTTCTATTGTCTGTTAAAGGCTCTGGGCCTTAAGTATTCTCTCTTCTTGTTCAAAAAGAAAAAAAAGTAATCGAAAGATAATTCAAAAAGATTAAATTTTTAATAATGCGATTCATATTTTTTCATGTCCTTGCACCACAACAAATCACTCCCTGGATCACCAATGATAAATATCCACAATTTAGGAAACACTCAAGAGTTTATCTGTATGAAACTACTCCTGGACCCCAAATAAGATATATGTTTCATTTACTGATGTATAAAAGAAATACAGTTTAGGTGTTATCTCTGTGAAGCAGCATGGTAGAACTTATTTCATCAGACTGACATTAAAACAGAATTCTTACTCTACTTACTAACTGGTACATCTTTTTGCATATGAAAATAATGAATTTAGTCATTTTTAAAATAATACCCATATCTAGGGTAAAATATGAAAGTTTGTGTGTTGGCATTTGCAGTTACTAAACTGATACATATTTAGACCGTATTTTCATTTTATCAGCTCCTCCTCTCAAAAGGAAGTCCACAAGTAGTCAGTGGCATATAAATGGAAAACATCCAAATTTGAGTTATCACCACTCAGAAATATCATGCCTCCCATGTAGTTAATAGAGATAAGAAAATCTCTGTATTAATTACTTCTAATTTCCTCCTAAAGCTTTCCCTACTTATTCTTTTGTCCAGATGTCATGCCATCCACATTGAAAAGCCCAGCTTAAGGAAAGAGAAATCCTTGCTATGCTGAGGATATGAAAGTGGAGAGTTAGGATGAGAGCTCTTCTCTTCTCCATTCCCAAGTTGTTAGACTGTTCTCAAAGAGAGAGAGAGAGCCATGCATTGTTCTTTAGAAGTCAAATGCCAATATCAGATATTCTACTGAACAAAAAAAGCTACTGTGGATTTTTAGTTTTTCAATGATAATCAATCTTAAAAATACTTAAAAAAAAATCTGTCTTCTCACCTGACTCAGGAAATAGAACCCACATACAAGAAGAATCACAATAGTCAAAGAAGTTATATATATTGTTCTAGGCAAATTCGTTGACCCCTATTTCAGTGGAATTGTTACTTCCATAATGAGAAACCACTATAAATTTATATCTGGATCTTCATAATCTTACATAAGTGATCAGCCTACTCTGTTTCCTTCTTACTCATCTACTTTGTTCATTCTTATTAGAATGAAACCTTTTAGGAAACCTCAGCATTCCTGGCAGGTGAAAATGTAGAATATCTATCCAGATATCTTCATGCCAGAATTATACAAACTACATTCATCAAACTGAATACAGATGGCAAACACCTTCTCAGTATATTCTTTCCAAGAATACAAGGATGATACATTCCCAACTCTTTACACACATATAGACTGACTTTCATCAGAATTTGCTCTATTTACTTCATTAAGGAAATACATCCATAAAAGCTCCCAGCCTGTTGCAATTGCAATACTGATTGTAAAGGTAGTTTGGTACTAGTGTCCTGAGTTGGCATCATAACTCAACTTTCTTTCCTTCTCCCCCTGCCTCCCAGTACTCTTCTCGGTCTTCCTCAGCCTTTATCTCTGTCTCCCTTATTTCCTTCCTTTAAAAATAAGTTCATTGAGTGCCTTCTATAGATGAGTGCTGTTGCACAAGGATTGGGAACTAAAGTAGGAGGTGGTGATAAAGGATAACCATTCTTCTTGATTTAGAACACCTGGAATTGAAACTGAGCTCAATTACTTAGTAACTATGTTATGCAAAGAGAGTGGAGTAACATTCTTAGTATATACCTAACCTTTGAGTATTTATGTAGTGGGGAAAGTTAGTTTTTTCTGACAGTTGTTGGGTAGATTAAATAAGGATCTAGGTAATATTCAGCAATCAGTAAATAGTAGCTGTTTGGCAAGTTACCATAATTGAGGGATTTATGTTCTCAGTGTTATACCATAGGTTGGTTTTTCCATTCATCACTGTTTTTGAGATTTACGTGTATTTACAGAAATAGGTCTAAGTCATTCATTCTCATTGTTCTATTGAATTCGTTAGATGAATAAAAATTTCTATATTTTAATTTTACCTGTTTGAATATAGAACTTCTTTTCCTCTTTTACAGGTGACCATTAAAATATTTAACAATGCCCAAGAGTATTGCTAACCTTTCTTCCAAATAATATAAGGACCATAGACTATCATTAACATGATCTCTTCCCTCTCTTCCATGTTATTGTTGACTGGAATTTTAGCTCAATCTTGTTTTTTGGTCACACAGTAATTATTACTAGCTATTGTCAGGTCTTGCTTGCATTTGCAAATACGTTTAAAAGTTTCTTTGCTCAATATTGTCTCTTACATCTTATTCCTACCTTTTGGATTCATTCCGTCTTGATGAAGTATTTCCTTTATTCATTTTTAATTTATTCTAAAATACAAGTTTTTCATATTTTCAACATCTCTGTAATTAGGATGCACTTTACAATTGAGAGCATATCATAGTTTAATTAACAGCATTTTTTTCTTTTGCTGGTATATCATATAATTGATGACATCTTAAATCCAGTGAAATATGGTAGTTCATTTAATAGGGGTCTATGAACAGAATAACTCAGACTTTGTGTGTCTAAAAGTATCATTATTTCACCTTCACTCATTAATTCTGCACATGGAAGTTTAATTTGACAATCATTTTCCCTTAGCACTTTGAAAACACTATTCCATTTGTTTCTGGTGCCTATTGATGCTGTCAGTTTAATTGTCATTTCTTTGTAAGTAATTTATCTATTCTTTCTCATAGCTTTTAAGATTGTTAAGACATATATGAATCTGATTTCTCCATAAGCCTTCTTTATTTCTGAATCCTGAAGATCGTCCTGAGAAAGTGACAGATAAAAATTGAATATTTTAAAAGTACTATAGCAGTTGTGAAGATGATTATGTCAAAGGTGTGGCTGTGGTAATGGATGGTTGAACTGCCAGACGATGAAGGGAACTGAACTTGCAGAGGTTAATGAAAAAGAAGAACTGGTGTATTGGTTTCCATGTCCAGATGAATCCAGAAATTACCCTGATAATGACAGGAGTTGTGATAAAGACAAATGGAGAAATAGAGAGGTTGAGCTATTCAACACATGAAAAATTTGAGAAGTTGGAAAAATCCTAGACAAAACGTTGAGGGAGGAAAAAGTGATACAACTCTGATACGAGTGTGTAAGGTTCAGATTCTCTCCAGTAGATGAAGGACTGATAGCCTCAGGCAGCCCAGAGAGGACTGAAACATTTTGACCTATCCACCGATCTAGGACTTTTGTGCAAAAGATTCCTTAGAAGAGACACTTTTTATCAAGATTTTCTAATCCAAAATCTAACATTTTGTGATACTACACAATGAAAGCTTTAAATGGGACAAACTGAAGCACCTACTAACTATTCCTGATATTTTCTGTGTCTCTAATTTAGTTTTAAAACTGGTATGATTAAAGCAGCTACCTTTAGTTAGAAAGTTTCTACTGGAATAAAGAATTCAAGATGTTTCACATTTCACAGAATTTGTATTTTTTGTATTTTTATGAAATGCATATTTTTTATTATTTTTTTAGAGGGGTGGGTAGGGGCAGAGGGAGAGGGAGAGAGAGAATCTTAAACAGGCTCCATGCCCAGTGCAAAGCCCACTGTGGGGCTTGATCTCACAATCCTGAGATCATGACCTGAGCCAAAATCCAGAGTTGGATGCTTAACCCACTGAGCCACCCAGGGGCCCCAATGAAATGCATATTTTTATGTTACTGTTTGATTTAGGTGAGCTCACTTTAAGGAAAAATCACTTTAATGATCTACTTTGAGATGGTTATCCATGTAGAATACTTCAATTGCTGTTCATATACTGCTTTGGGTACATTTGCATTAATAACAGAGATCTGTGTTGTAGCAAGAGATAAGGCAAACAGAACTTACCAATACTATTACATTTCTCAACTTTCTGTTACTTTTGGCTCTTAAGGAGTTTATGTTTAATCAAATGTGGGGAAAATATTATGTCTTATACAGAGAACTTTTTCTACTCAAGAGAAGAGTCTATCCATGACTTCATTTGTTTTTAAGTCAATGGTGACTGACAGGGGTACAAGCTAGGTCTCTGTGGATGCATTTTCCACTAGGTATATTCCTTTTCTCATTGGTGACATGAATTTTGTTGAATATTATTTTCCAGAATGTATCTATCTCTTTCACCTACTTTGAAAATCTGTTGAGGCATGTACTGCCATTCCTGGATGATCTCAACACAAACATCACATGGGTCCCTTACTTCACACCTAGACACTTAATATGATTCTCAGATTCTAAAGCACCTACACATTCTAGTTGCATTCAAAGTGTTATCAGCAGATGTATTCACCAGCCCTGACCTTTATATATTCTTTAACTAATTCCTAGTAATTTCCTGAGCTAATATTAAGAGTGTCCAAAAGAAATGTTGAATATTTTATCCAAACTCTTAAATATTGTGTCATAGATCACTTTTTCTTCTGTTTACATTTCATATCTTCTCTTGAACAATATATCCTATACAGATTTGTAATCTTCTATCCACTATCTGTTAAAATGATTCCTACATTTTTTTGTCATTGTAATCATAGACCCTGTATGTCCTCTGCTAGCATTTTCAACTTTATTTCTTTATATATATTGAACATGTGGGATAAATTTCAAGTCAAAAATAAGCACAAAGGAAATACAATGTAGATTTAAGAAAAAGTGATGGAAAAGACTATGTGACCCCACACAAAAGCCAATGCCATTTATTGGAATTGGATGGAGTTTGGTATTTTTGTTCTGGGTCATAGTTTATAAGTTTGAGGATTTTTACAATTTTAGTTAGAAGATTCACCAAAGTGAAACTGGATACACATATTTTAACCTGTTAGTTTTGACTATATAATGCAATTAGATGGTGCAAGGAAAATGTATGTCAAATATCTTTCTCCTTTTGCATGTAGCTGTCCAGTTTTCCCAGCACAATTTGTTGAAGAGACTGTCTTTCCTCACTGTATATTCTTGTCTCCTTTGTCAAAGATGAATTGACCATAGAAGCATGGGTCTCTTCTGTTCTAGTGATCTATGTGTCTATTTTTGTGCCAGTACCATACTATTTTGATGACAACAGCTTTGTAGTATATCTTGAAATCTGAGATTGTGATACCTCTTTGTTCTTTCTTTCTTCTTCTTTCTCAAGATTGCTTTGGTTATTTGGGGACATTTGTGGTTCCATACAAATTTTAGGATTTTTTTTGTTCTAGGTCTGTGAAAAATGTTGGTCTTTGGAACAGGATTGCATTAAATCTGTAGATTGCTTTAGGTAGTATGGACATTTTAGCAATACTGGTTCTCCCAATCCATGAGCATGGAATACCTTTTCATTTGTTTGTGTCATCTTCAATTTCTTTCATTAGTGTTTTATAGCTTTCAGAGTGTAGGTCTTTTACCTGTTTGGTTAAGTTTATTCCAAGGTATTTTGTTCTTTTCGGTGCAGTTGTAAATGGGATTGTTCTCTTAATTTCTCTGACACTTCATTAGTAGTGTACAGAAATGCAACAGATTTCCATATATGAGTTTTTTATCTGTGAATTTACTGAATTCATTTATCAGTTCTAGTAGTTTTCTGGAAGATTCTTTAGGGTTGTCTATATTTTGTTGAGGATTTCTGCATCTCTGTTCATCAGAGATTTGGCTTGTAGTTTTCCTTTTTTGTTGTGTCTTTTCTGGTTTTGGTTTTGGGGTAATGCTGGCCTTGTAGAATAAATCTGGAGGATTTCCTTCTTATTTTTGGAATAGTGTGAGAAAAATAGGTATTAACTCTTCTTTAAATATTTGATAGAGTTTACCTGTGAAGCCATTTGGTCCTGGGCTTTGTTTGTGAGCTTTTTGATTACTGATTCAGTTTCATTGTTAGTAATTAACCTATTCAAATTATCTATTTCTTCCTGAATCAGTTTTGGAAGGTTATACATTTCTAGGAATATATCCATTTCTTCTAGGTTGTCCAATTTGTTGGCATATTATTTTTCATAATATTTTCCTATAATCCTTTGTATCTCTGTGGTGTCAGTTGCTATGTCTCTTTCATTCCTGATTTTACTTATTTGAGTCTTCTTCTTTTTCTTTTTTTTTTATGAGTTTGGCTTAAGGTGTATCAATTCTGTTGTCTTTTCAAACAACTGGCTCCTGGTTTCATTTATTTTTTCTATTGTTTGTTTGGTCTCTATTTCATTTATTTCTGCTCTAATCTTTATTATTTACTTCCTTCTACTGTCTTTGGGCTTTGTTTGTCCTTTTTTTCTAGGTCCTTTAGGCATAAGGTTGTTTGAGATTTTTCTTCTTTCCTGAGGTAGACCTGTATTGCAAATACTTCTCTTAGAACAGTTTTTGTTGCCTCCCAAAGATTTTGGACCATTGTGTTTTCATTTGTCTCCATGTATTTTATTTCTTCTTTGATTTCCAGTTGACCCATTCATTGTTTAGTAGCATATTATTTAGCCTCCATGTATTTGTGTTTTTTCCAGACTTTTTCTTATGATCAATTTCTACTTTCATACCTTTATGGTTGAAACAGATGCATGGTATGATTTCAGTCTTTTTGAATTTATTGAGATTCAATTTGTGGCCTAAAATGATCTATTCTGGAGAATATTCAATGTGCACTTGAAAAGAATGTGCAATTTGCTATTTTTGAATGGAGTGTTCTGAATATATTTGTTATGTTCATCTAGTCTAATGTGTCTCACAGCCATCAGTGAGGATGATCTATCCATTGATGTGAGGTGTTAAAACCCTCTACTATTAATATATTATTGTCAATTTGGGGCGCCTGGGTGGCTTAGTCGTTAAGCGTCTGCCTTCAGCGCAGGTCATGATCTCAGGGTCCTGGGATCGAGCCCCACATTGGGCTCCCTGCTCGGCGGGAGGCCTGCTTCTCCCTCTCCCTCACTTGTGTTTCCTCTCTCGCTGTGTCTCTCTCTGTCAAATAAATAAATAAAATCTTTAAAAATATATATATATTAAAAAAATATATATATATATATTATTGTCAATTTCTTCCTTTATATCTGTTAATAGTTGCTCTACGTATTTAGGTGTCACATGTTGGACACATAATTGTTATATCCTCTTGCCAGATTTCACCTGTATCATTATATAGTGTCCTCCTTTGTCTTTTTTAGTCTTTGTTTTAAAATTTATTTTGTCCGATATAAGTATTGCTACCCCAGCTTTCTTTTTGATTCCATTTGCATGGTAAATGTTTTCCTGTCCCTTCACTTTTGATCTGAATGTGTCTTTAGGTCTGAAATGAGTCTCTTGTAGGCAGCATATGGATGGGTCTTGCTTTTTTATTCATTCAGCCACTCTGTCTTTTGGTGGAGGCTTAGTCCATTTATATTTATGTATATGTATATATATATAATCATTGATAGGTATGTATTTATTGCCATTTTGTTGTTTTATGGTGGTTTTGTAGTTCTCTGTTCCTTCCTTCTTTTGTGGTTACAATTAGTTTCATATATAACATCTTATACATACAGCAGTCTATATTAAAGCTGATGGTTGCTGAAGTTTTAACACATTCTAAAAGCACTAAATTTTTATTCCCCCCACCATGTTTTATGTACATGATATATTTTATATTATTTTATTTTGTGAATCCCTTGACTGATTTTTTTTAATAGATATAATTTATTTTACTGCTTTTGTGCTTTAACCTCCATACTGGTTTTACAAGTGATTTATCTACTACTTATTATTTATTTGCATTTACCTATGAAATTTTTTCCTTTCATAATTTTCTTATTCATGATTATGACCTTTCCTTTCTACTCAAAGCATTCCCTTTAACAAGTCTTATAAGGGTGATTTAGTGGTGATGAACTCCTTTAACTTTTGTTTGGGAAACTCTTTATCTTTCCTTCTGTTTTGAATGATAACCTTGCCAGGTAGAGTATTCGTGGTTGCAGGTTTTTTCCATTCAGCACTTTGAATATATCATGCCCCTCCTCTCTGGACTGCAAGTTACTGTGAAAAATCAGCTGATAGCCATATGGGGTTTCTCTTGTTTGAAACTGGACTACTTCTTTACACCATACACAAAGATAAACTCAAAATGAACTAAAGACCTAAAGTAAGACCTGAAACCACAAAACTCCTGAAAGAAAACATAGGCAGTAATTTCTTTGGCATCATCCAAAGCAATATGTTTCTAGAAATGTCTTCTCAAAGGAAACAAAAGCAAAATTAAACTAATGGGAGTACATTAAAATAAAAAGCTTTTGCACAGCTAAGGAAATGATCAACAAACAAAAAGGCAATCTACTGAATGGGAGAGGATATCTGTAAATGATATATCCAATAAGGGCTTAATAGCCAAAAAATATAAAGAACTTATACAACTCAGTACCAAAAAACCCCCCAAATAATCTGATTAAAAATGGGCAGAGGACCTTCCTTTTCCAAAGAAGACATACAAATAGCTAACAGATGTATGAAAAGATGCTCAACATCACTCATCATCAGAGAAATGCAAATCAAAACCATAGTTAAATATTGCCTAACACTTGTCAGAAAGGCTAGAATCAAAAAGACAAGAAATAACAAGTGTTGGTGAGGATGTAGAGAATAAAGAACGCTTGTGCACCATTGGTGCAAATGCAAATTGATGCAGCCACTGTGGAAAACATTATGGAGGTTCCTCAAAAAACTAAAAATAGAATTACCATGTGATCCATTAATTCCTTTACTGGGTATTTATCAAAATAAAGTGAAAATGCTAATTTGAAAGATATATGAACCCCCATGTTTATTGCAGCATTATTTACAATAGCCAAGATATGGACGCAACCCATTTGTACATCCATATATGAATGGATAAAGAAAAATGCACACACACACACACACACAGATACATACAATAGAATATTACTCAGCCATAAAAAAAGAATGAGATTTTGACATTTGTAATAAGAGCAGACCTAGAGGGTATGATGGTAAATGAAATAAGTCAGACAAAGGCAAATACATGATTTCCCTCATATGTGAAATTTAAGAAAAAAGAATGAACAAAGTAAAAAAGAGACAAATAAAAAACAGACTCTTGAAGACAGAGAATAAAGTGGTTATTGCCAAAAGGGAGGTAGATGGGGAGACGGGTGACATAGATAGAGGGTATTAAGAGTATACTTACCTTAATGAGCACCGAGTAATGCATAGAACTACTGAATCACTGTACATCTGAAACTAATATAACACTGTGTGTTAATTATACTTAAATAAAAAAACAAGTCAATTATCTTCCTCCTGTTGACTTGTTGCTCATGTTGTTTTGCAAGTATTAGTGATCGTGCATGTATTTGTGTGTGTGTAAACTTGCTAGCTAGTAATTATTTTTAACTCTAAAAATGTATAGATATTGTTCAGAATTACAAGAGTAATACATTTTTATTTTAGAAAATTTATAAATATAAAACCTAAGAAGACAGATATATAATCCTAATGCCCTGGAATAAGTATTGTTAAAACAGTAGTATACAAATCTGGCAGTAAGAGGACCTTTTCAGACTGCTTTTCATTATTTTATTCCTCTTAATAATAGTCTTGACTATTTTCTCCTGTCATTAAATGCTTTTCTAAAACATGTTTTGTTACATACTTTGTATACATATCCAATGGGTCATGTGTTTTTCTTTTTTCCTCTGTATCAAGATATTCTGGTACCACTAGGTATAGCTGAAAACTCCAAGGATAGGTTACACAAACTCCAAGTTTAGTTTACCTTTATATAATTCCCATACTACCTAACACAAATTATTCATATTCAAAATTATTTCATTATTTTTTCATAATTATGATACTCTTATTCTTTTTCATTGAGATATAATTGATATATATAAAACATTGTAGTAGTTTCAGGTATACAACATAATGATTCAATATTTGTATATATTGTGAAATAATCACCATAATAAATTTAGTTGTCATCCATTACCAAACAGTTATAATTTTTATTTTTATTTTTTTTTAAAGATTTTATTTATTTATTTGTGTGAGAGAGAATGAGAGAGAGCACATGAGAGGGGGGAGGGTCAGAGGGAGAAGCAGATTCCCTGCCGATCAGGGAGCCCGATGTGGGACTCGATCCAGGGACTCCGGGATCATGACCTGAGCCGAAGGCAGTTGCTTAACTAACTGAGCCACCCAGGCGCCCATAATTTTTATTCTTATGGTAGAATTTCTAAGATCTCTCTTGGCAACTTTTAAATATATAATACTGTATTATTAACTATAGTCACCATGCTGTAAGTTACATCCTCATGACTTATTTATTTTATTACTGAAAGTTTGTACCTTTGACTATCTTCTCCCTTTTCACCCATATCCCACCTCCCACCTTTGATAACAACCAATTTGTTCTCTGTATCTGTGAGTTCATTTTTTTGTTTTCTTTAGATTCTGTATATATATGAGATGGCATGGTATTGGTCTTTCTCTCTTTGGTTTATTTCACTTAACATAATGCCTTCATGGTCCATCCATGTTGTCCCAAGTAGCATGATTAGTCTCCTTTCTAATAGAGTGATGAAATAAAAATCCTAAATTTTGTTCAAACAAAATGTGTCTTTAATTATCTTTGCAAACTTCTATCTGTGTTGAAAAAAATTAAGTGGCTCTAAGACATTTTAAGGTCAAAAATACCAATTTTAAATAATTAACTCTTATAGCAGGATTTTCATTAAGTAGGATGTTGAAATTCATTTTTTTCAAAAAACTTTAAGTATTTTGTCAAAATAACTAAAAATACTGCCATAATTAATTACACTGTAATAGTTTTTGAAATCCGATGTATTTTTTTCTGGTATGTGAGATTTCCATGATGGGAAGCAAAATATTGAGAAAGACCAGGGCAGCAGCCATGGATGTACACTGTTCAGGATCTACCCTTAGAGAGAACACATATTTAGCTGCTACCTCAGCATTGCTGAGGGTGTATTCTAGATGAACTTCTGTCAGTTTCTGAGTAGGGAAATGATTCCAGCCTTGTTTGCCCAATGCAACCCACACTAATGGTTCATTTTTGCTCTGGGACTACACATTGGCTTTGTTAAGACTTTCTAAGAGCTACATGGTATCTGAAACTCTTTTTATTCCAGCCTCTTATTTCTTTCCCCTCTTCTTTCACAGATATCAAACTTGTGTCACAATCTGAAAACCTTTCCTGCCTTCCTGCTCACTCTCTCCTTCATCTTTCACAGGAATTGCTCCCATTAAATCACTTGCAGTTCTTATTCTGTCCTCCTATCTGCTTCTAGGGAACAGAAACTGATAGAATTTTTATGTACCTACATAGTTGTTTATAATTACAATAGTCTAGGGAGGGAGGAGCAAGATGGCGGAGGAGTAGGAGACCTAAATTTTGTCTGGTCCCAGGAATGCAGCTAGATAGGGACCAAACCATTCTGAACACCTACAAACTCAACAAGAGATCGAAGAGAAGAATAGCAGCAATCCTATGAACAGAAAAGTGACCACTTTCTGGAAGGTAGGACGTGTGGAGTCATAATCTATCCCTTCATTATAGTTATCCTTATTTTCTGTATATATATATAAGTTTTTCTCTCTTTAAAATTTTGGGATACAGTTTCTTCTAACAGACCAAAATATACCCTAATCTCTAGTGTATGGCTTTGTTCTAGTCTCCTGCCTGATCACATTCTCTCCCTTTTTTTTTTTTAATTTTTCTTCTTTCTTTTTTCAACCAGCTTCTTATCTTATCAATTCCTTTATAAAATCTTTTATAATTTTCATCTTTACAGTCATATTCCATCCCTTCATTGTATTTATCCTTAATGTAATGTAAATGGGCTAACTGCCCCAATCAAAAGACACAGGGTATGAGATTGGATAAAAAAACAAGATCCATCGATGTGCTGCCTGCAAGAGACTCATTTTAGACCCAAAGACACCTCCAGATTGAAAGTGAAGGGGTGGAAAACCATCTACCATGCTAATGGACATCAAAAGAAAGCTGGGGTGGAAATCCTTATATCAGAAAAATTAGGTTTTAAACCAAAGACTATAATTAGAGATGAGGAAGGACACTATATCCTATTTAAAGGGTCTATCCAACAAGAAGATCTAACATTTATAAATATCTATGCCCCTAACATGGGAGCAGCCAATTATATAAGCCAATTAATAACAAAATCAAAGAAACACATTGACAACAATACAATAATAGTGGCAGACTTTAACACCACCCTCACAGAAATGGACAGATCATCTAAGCAAAAGGTCAACAAAGAAATAAAGGCTTTAAATGAGACACTAGACCAAATGGACTTCACAGATATATTCAGAACATTCCATCCCAAAGCAACAGAATACACATTCTTCTCTAGTGCCCATGGAACATTCTCCAGAATAGATCACATCCTAGGTCACAAATCAGGTCTCAACTGGTACCAAAAGATTGGAATCATTCCCTGCATATTTTCGAACCACAGTGCTTTGAAACTAGAACTCAGTCACAAGAGGAAAGTGGGAAAGAACTCAAATACATGTAGGCTAAAGAGCATCCTACTAAAGAATGAATGGGCCAACCAGGAAATTAGAGAAGAACTAAAAAATTCATGGAAACAAATGAAAATGAAAACACAACTGTTCAAAATCTTTGGGATGGAGCAAAGGCGGTCCTATGAGGAAAGTATATAGCAATACAAGCCTTTCTCAAGAAACAAGAAAGGTCTCAACTCCACAACCTAACCCTACACCTAAAGGAGCTGGAGAAAGAACAGCAAATAAAGCCTAAACCCAGCAGGAGAAGGGAATTAAAGATCAGAGCAGAAATCAATGAAATAGAAACCAAAAGAACAGAATAGATCAACAAAACTAGGAGCTGGTTCTTTGAAAGAATTAAGAAGACTGATACACCCCTGGCCAGACTTATCAAAAAGAAAAGAGAAAGGACCCAAATAAATAAAATCATGAATGAAAGAGGAGAGATCACAACCAACACCGAAGAAATACAATTATAAGAACATTTATAAGCAACTATATGCCAGCAAATTAGACAATGTGGAAGAAACGGATGCATTCCTAAAGACGTATAAACTACCAAAACTGAACCAGGAAGAAATAGAAAACCTTTCAGACCCATAACCAGTAAGGAAATTGAAGCAGTTACCAAAAATCTACCAATAAACAAGAGCCCAGGGCCAGATGGCTTCCCAGGGGAATTCTACCAAACATTTAAAGAAGAATTAATACCTATTCTTTTGAAACTGTTCCAAAAAATAGAAATGGAAGGAAAACTTCCAAACTCATTTTATGAGGCCAGCATTACCTTGATCCCCAAACCAGACAAAGACCCCATCAAAAAGGAGAATTACAGACCAATATCCCTGATGAACATGGATGCAAAAATTCTCACCAAAATACGAGCCAATAGGATCCAACAGTACATTAAAAGGATTATTCACCACGACCAAGTGGGATTTATTCCTGGGCTGCAAGGTTGGTTCAACATCTGCAAATCAATCAATGTGATACAATATATTAATAAAATAAAGAACAAGAACCATACGATCCACTCAACAGATGCAGAAAAAACATCTGACAAATTACAGCATCTTTTCTTGACTAAAACTCTTCAGAGTGTAGGGATAGGGGGTACATACCTCAATACCATAGAAGCCATCTATGAAAAACCCACAGCAAATATCATTCTCAATGGGGAAAAACAGAGCTTTACTCCTAGGGTCAGGAACACGGCAGGGATGTCCACTATCACCACTGCTATTCAACATAGTACTACCAGACAATAAAAAGAATAAAAGGCATCCAAATCAGCGAAGAAGAAGTCAAACTCTCACTCTTTGCAGATGATATGATACTTTATGTGGAAAACCCAAAAGACTCCACCCCAAAACTGCTAGAACTCATAAATGAATTCATTTAAGTGGCAGGATATAAAATCAATCCATAGAAATCAGCAACAACAAGACAGAAGAAAG
>NC_138375.1:79296047-79324931 GCF_054177405.1 Leptonychotes weddellii | reverse complement strand
TACATTATATGTTAAAAAAAAAAAAAGAGGACGAAAAAGAAGAAGGAGAAGAAGAAGAAGGAGAAGAAGAAGAAGAAGAAGAAGAAGAAGATGATGATAGCAGGAAGGGAAAAATGAAGGGGGGGCGGAAATCGGAGGCGGAGATGAACCATGAGAGACTATGGACTCTGAGAAACAAACTGAGGGTTCTGGAGGGGAGGGGGCGGGGGATGGGCTAGATTGGTGATGGGTATTAAAGAGGGCACGTACTGCATGGAGCACTGGGTGTTATACGCAAAAAATGAATCATGGAACTCTACATCAAAAACTAATGATGTAATGTATGGTGATTAACATAACATAATAAAATTAAAAAAAAATCACCTTCTGCCCCCAGGACTTCTTGGAGTCTTTAGCATATAATGTGCATTGTGAATCTTCTAGACAGAGATCAGGATGGCTGCATTTCTAAAATCTATATCCTCACATAGTGCATCTGTTAACATCTCCTTGAAGCAGTGTTCCACAAAAGAACATGGGCAAAATGCTGTGAAATATCTAGGAAATCCATTCTTATCAAGGGCAGAGAACAGCTTCATATACTAGGATAGTTATAAATGATATTAAGATAATCAGTTATGAAATGAAAAATAAAGGATAAAGAAGTATCATTTATCTATATAATATAAAGAGTATTAATTGATTTTGAACTGATCTATTTGCTTGATATTTGGATGTGACATCTTTAGATTACTGTCTTGACAATGTTCTCATGGCAAAATGTTCTCATGGCAACAAAACCCATCACAATCCCAAACAAAGAATGCATGTCTAAGGACTAAAGAAAGCTTTGTGTGAATACTGCTCCACTCACTGCAAACTGTTAATTTATTATTAAAAGAGAACTTTCAGTGCCTACAATGGGCCACGCATAATAGTAGATATAGAGAAGAACTTAATATAACCCCCAGGGCCTTACTGCCTCAAAAAGGAAACAATCTAACGACTAGTATAACAAACTCCTTTTTGGAGAAGGTATCAGACTGTGCTCCCAAACTCGCCCATAGCAGCTGCCTGTATCACATAACCAGTTAAATGGCAACAGTATTATTCTAGTCTATGGTGGATTAAAATTTGTCATAAGTTTCTTTTGTGTTTGAGGGCAAAAGTGTTCCCCACGTCCAGTGCTCCTGGCCATTAACGATCCTTGCATAAATTTTAATCAGCCAGCTGTTGGCTTATAGCCCTTTTTATATGAAGCCCCTAGAAGATACGTGTGCCTCTGGGATTTGGGTATAGATGGAGTCCAGTCTGTTGTACTTGGTAGCTGGCTAATGTCTCTGGCATTTTTACTCCCGAACACTGGGTTCCACTTTTGTATTTGAACATCCTACTTTTCCCTCTGCTCCCTCCTGAGTAGAATCTTTTGGACCACCAGTGCTTTATTTGGTATTATACCTCTAATCCTTCTACTGTATCCTTTTATTATGTCCACAGTATAGTCTGTTTATGGCTGAGTAACCTGTACCAACACCTAGCTTACAGACAAACCTATACACAATAACTAAGGGGAGTATTAAAAAGAAACCCTGAAAAGAAAATTTTTACCTCTGTCTAGGAAGTCAAGAAAATGTTAAGAGATCTCTGAAGAATGAATAAGAATTCTGCAAGGAGACACTGAAGGTGAACATTGACAAGAGGAAGGATATTCTAGGCTGAAGGAATCCCTTATGCAAAGATACACAGTGAAAGAGATAAATAAAAAATAATTTTATATGACTAGAGCATAGGGTATTAAGGTACAGATATGGCTGAACATGACAAAAAGTGCATAAAAATTTATGTAAATTAAATATTAAAAAATATATAGGAGTAACAAATCAGATATAGATCTTAATAATTTTACTCTGGCATTGACTTACAAGGTACAAATCAGAGGTAGGTGTGCTCGTATTTGGGAAATGATGTGAACCTGAATTAGAAGTTGAACCAAGACTTCACTATAAATAAAATGTGAACACTAGAAAACAGAATTGTTTTTCTGCTTCGTTCACAACTGTGCCCTCATCACCTGGAATAGTGCTTGACACGTAAACTGAATGAAAGTAAATAGGAGAGGACTCATTACTTGTCTAATTATCCATTTATTCATTCATCCATCCATCCAACTATGCACCCATCCATCTACCTATCAAGCACTGAACATCTGTACTGTACTAATCATATATTGGGTCCCAAAAGAACGTATGAAGCGGAAATAAAAGGCCAAGGACAGAAACTTAGAAATGTGAATATTTAACAGTGGCGTTAAGAAAAGGAACACTGAAAGAGTCTATAAAAAAAGTAGAGAGAGAAGAGATGACACTAACAATCTGTCACACTGAGAGTAAAAGGTAAACAAGATTTCAGTGATGATAAGGTGATTGCCAGTATTTTGGTGCTTGGATCTGGTTGATACTAACCAGTCATTTGTCCAGTGGATTTTCCCCCTTTTTACTTAAGTACAATTTATAAACAGTGAATAGACCATAAGAATATAGCTCAATGAGATTTGACAAATACAACTCTGTGACTCACACCCTTTTCAAAATAAGGGACATTTTCATCTTCCCCAAGTAAATTCCTCCCACAAAGTGGAGACCAATGTTAAGATATTTTTTCTCCATAGATTTCTTTTGCCATTTCCTGTCTCCTGTATTATCACATGCATATAAGGCCATTTGATATTGTGCCAAAAGTCAATGATTTTCTCTCTGTGCTTCAATATGGACAGTTTTTATTAACTTAAGTGTCCAATCTGCTATTAAGCTTATGCATTGGAATGTTTATTTCAATTATTTTCAGTTTTAAAATTTTCATTTTTTTCATTGTTTATGCTTCCCTGTTGAAAATATATTTCTATCTTTCTGCACATTATCTTTTTATTTAAACCCATCAATATATTTATAACAACTATTTTAAAGTCCCTGTGTGCTAACTCCAACACCCGTGTCACACCTGGGTTTGTTTCTGTCCACTGTAATTTTCCTGGTTCTGTGTCACATTTTGAAAGTCTTTTTGTATATCCAGTAATTTTTTAAGGAATTTTGGGCATTATGAATAGTGTATTAGTCTAAATTATGCTGCCTTTAAAAAGTGCTGAGATTTGTTCTAGCAGGCAGTTAATTTGCTGGTAGCGCAATTTGATTTTGTTGAGGCTTAGTTTTATGCTTTGTTAAAATGGTTCTAGAGTAACCCTTCCTTTAGGGCTAGGCTTGTCCTACTCTTACAGTATGGCCTTTCTATGGTTTCAGCTGAATGACTGGGTTTTTCAGAGAGATGTTTCCAGTGTGGCTGGTTGGAATTCCAAAGTCTTCCAGCACTGAATACCCTCTACAACCTTGATCCTCTCATAGTCCCTCAGTAACTGTGGTTTTCCAGGTCCCGTGGAGTTTTACCCTATGTATGCCCAGCTTATTATTTGGCCAAAGATGGAAGGGTACCCCTATGCAGATGTCGGGGGCTTCTTCTTGATGCTGCTCCCTGTTTTCTAATATCCTACTTTTTCAAATTCTGGTCACCTCAGCAGCCACAAATCTGGTTTCTCTTTTCTCTGTCTGGAGAGACCAGTGTTCTCTGTTTGGACTCTAGTTTCCTATGCTGCAATTTGAGAAATGCCCCCAGGCAGAACGCTGGGGTGAGTGTTAAAACTGACTCTGTCTGTTTACCTTTTCTCAAAGATCAAACCTGCTCTTGTGTCTGTTGTACAAAGTCTAAAATCAGCTGATTTTTATTTTTTCCCTAGATTCACAATTGTTTATGGTAGGAGAATTATTCCAATATCCAATAACCTATCATGGCCAGGACAAGAAGACCCATGCATTGGATTTTTTTAATTGAAATATTTTTGGATACCAGATGATTTTCAGGCTCACAAGGTGGCAAACGTCTTTCACTTTGTAACATGACATTATCCCCAACTCCAAATCTCTATATTCTCTGAGGACCTTATGGAGATTTATTGTACTTAAATCTTATGAAATGCAGTACTTATTCATTAGCACTGTTTTCACAAATGTATTACCTTGTCTTTCTCTAATTGACAACATTTGGTTAATCAAGATGGCATTTTGGGGGATCACCTTGAGCAAAGGTGGAAAAGCAGCAAATAACCAAATATGTTAATGAATGGATTCAGTCAATGCTAAAACTGAAATTTGGGTCATTTTCATGACTATAGAACCATTGAATCCATTGTTTTTCACTTGCAGTACGTTAAGGGGTTTCCTTGTGGACAGCCTATATTCACCAGTTGTATTGGAGTCACACACAAATAGCTTAAGTTATGCATAACAGTGCACTCTGCCAAATGACTGCACAGCTGGAGAGTTCACTGGGGGTAGCAGCTGGGTGAGGATCCTCAAAAGATGGGTGTATACTGAAGGAGTTCCGTCTTGCTTTTGTACCCAGAAGGCTCACTATTAGCATCTTGCGAACACAAAGAAGAGATTAGAGTTTATTGTTCATTTTCCCCTCATGGGGAAGCCATGTATGTTTATGCCCTAAAGATTGCACATTTTAAAGAAAAAGCCACTTTCGCTGTGGAATTAACCAAATTGACTATCTTCTCAGTTTGAATTCACTAGATAACTGCTAATCCCCACTTTATATTATGCCCTAAAGACAGCCAAAGGATTGTGAAGGCCTGAATTTCCAGGTTTTCTCATCTGTAATACAAATACCAGTTAAAGACATAATATCATTTTATGCTACTCTCAAAGGGCATCTAGCAAAGCTGGCTAGCATTACTGCAACATTTTAATTACTGGTGCTTACCACAATTTGCAATAATTACAGTTCATTTAGTGAGCTGGTTCTTAATTGCAGACACTGCTAAAGTAACAATTGAATAAAAAATAAAGTGTATGTATGTGTATATATATATCTAATATATACATACACATATATAATATATATACACATATATATAATATATATACACATATATATGAATGATTGAGAAAGATGTAAGCCTATAAAGAGATTAAAAAAAACTAGCATATTCTACTCGACCAAATTCTAAAGCAGAGATATTAAAAGCAGTTTTCTAAACCAAAGGCCTAGAATTAAATTTAATCATCAAAACAAGTTGCTCCACCATTTATGACATCCTCTTTCTTTAGCATAATTCCTGATTCTGTGCCTTTTTTGTATTAAAGAAAGCTCAGTGAATGAATTCTAGTACTAATATAAGTAAACTCTCAACTAACTTCTATTCATCAGGTGGCAAATCTCAGATAGAGATAAATCCTATACAAAAAGGATTTTCATCTAAAAGTAAAAGCAGTTCAGGAAAACTCAGTGAAGCTCTGTTTCTTATTCTTTCTTCACTTCACTGAACACCAAATAATCATGAGATTTTACCCTATATAAATGTCGGTGATATGGGGGATCAGAATGTTTCGTGGGTGAGGAAGCAAAGGAAATGCTCAGAAGAGCTAAAGTGAAAAGATTAGTTAACGAGAGGCTTTAGTCTCTTGATAAAAAATGTACACTAGGTTCTAATACTTTTATCAGTCATACTTTCCTCAATGTCTTGGAGCAATTTCCCTACATTCTCTGTGCTCCAGTGTTTCCAAAGACACATAAAAAACAACAGTGGGTTCAATTTTTGCTTAGAGAAATATCTGTAATATTGATGACAGTATGGATTGATCTACTTAACAGTGCTTTAAAATAGATGGGATGCACCAGGACGCCTTTCTACCAAGTTCGTAGACTGCTGCACAGCCTTGGCTGTTTGTTCCAAAGGTGGGAAGCTTTGGGGAAGGACTGGGGGAATAGAGGCAACATGGAGAATAGGAGAATTCCATCAGGTAATTTAGTAACCCTAAGGATTAACTTCTAAATTGTGGAATTCTTTCATAAAATCATGTCTTCAGATGCAAAGTGAATCAGAAAAATAAAGCAATCAAGAACCTAAAGAATAAGACCATTTTCCCTCTGCTCTCAGGGAGCTTCCTCTGAAAGCAAAAGAAAAACCTAAGCCTTAGGCTAATATCATGAGTATTCTCCAATGTCAAAATATTCTCAACTCATATCTGGTTAATGTCAAAAGTTATTGTAAACTGATCCTCACAGTTTTTAAAAATTCTGAATGTGAAAGGAGAGAGATTTTGGTTGACTTAACCAATACAATGAGAAAATAAACATTTTTATCTATTGGGCACATTTATACGTTTCTTTGCTGAGATGCACTCAAAGGTGGTAACTCTTTAAAAAATATCGATACCTTCTCTAACACATATTATAATTCTATAATGAACTTTTACCAAGTTATCAGTCATTACTTTCTAGTATGGTTGAAGAGAACAATTTAAGTCAAAGCCACAGGGGTGCCTGGGTGGCTCAGTCAGTTAAGCGTCTGCCTTCGGCTCAGGTCATGGTCTCAGGGTCCTGGGATCAAGCGCTGCATCGGGCTCCCTGCTCAGCAGGGAGCCTGCTTCTATCTCTCCCTCTGCCTGCCTGTCTGCCTACTTGTGATCTCTCTCTCTGTCAAATAAATATATGAAATCTTTAAAAAATAAATAAATAAAAATAATTAATTCAGTGAAAGCCACAAACCAAAGAAAATACCCCTCCCTACAAAAAAAAAAAAAAAAGCTGTCTTCTGAGGAGGTAGTTTTGATCAGAGCAGATAGTAATTTGAGAAGTGGTGCATCTCTCAAAATAAAATATTTTATTCAGATTAAAGCAACACTGTGACCTTTGTAAGAAAAAAATGACATGCTGGCTCTCATAAAGAAAAGAATGTCCTGTTTATAGTTCAAATCTCTTAGTACTTCATGGAGTAGTATGAGTGAGGCAAACTGGCCCCAGTGATAAAATGTGAGGCTATGAATCTTAATGATACTTTAAAGCTGTGTGATCATGGGTGAGTTCTTTAAGATTTCTATTAGGTTAAAATTAAATATTAATAATGCTTACCTCTTGGTTTTTTTCATTTTTATTAAACAAGTTAAATGAGTTAAATGAATTTATATGTATAAAGCAATTAAATTAGAGTATTGTTCATAGCAAATATGTAATAAGTTTTAGCTATTGATGATGATGATGTAGAAGATAGAAAACTACGTTGGAAATTAAGGAACATGAGCTGTATGGCAGCTTCTTAGCTCACTTCTTACAAAAACCATTCAACTTCCTTGAGTCTTGGCTTCACTAACTGTGAAACAAAGGAGCTGCGTGATGTGATAATGTAGGTTCCTTCTTGTTTTAATTCTTTGATGATATATGCATGCTTGAGTTTTATGCAGTGTTGGCTTTGAACAAAAACTGTAATATAGGTAGTGTGATTTTAGAATCCTCACCATCTATTTTCTGTGACTATACCAAAGTCTGCCTGGTACTTTGTGCCATCAGCAGAAGTTCTGAGGAACAAGTATCTAAACATGTTCTGAAAGCATTTTGGGTGTATCACAGATTCATTTTGCTTACGAGAAAGTTTCCCTGGCAATGATAAGTAAGCAGGAAAGTGCTAATGTTAAATCCCACCTTGTAAGTAACAGTCAGCTTTCAATATATTATGCTGTGGTAATAAATGACTCTCTAATATCAACAACTTACAACAACAATGATTTAATTTCTTATTCATGTTAACATGCCAGCTGATGCTATTTATAGTCAGCTGAAATTAGTGAGAGTTGTCTGCATCTCTGCTTTATATGTCTTCTCATTCTAGCACCCAGGATGAAGCAACTGCATTTATATGAATCATTACATTCTCCAGGCAAAGGTTAAGAGCAAGAGAACTGGCAAGCACATGCAAGGATTCTTAAGGCTTCTGATCAACCATGGTTTTGTGTCCACCAATGTGCCACTTACTAAATTGGTTCACAAGGCCAAGTTCAAAAGCACTGAGTAGTGATATAGAACAGGAAGATGGAGTGAATAACTGGGAGCAATAATACAGTCTGTCACAGTTTTCAAAAGACCTTCTCCAGTCCCTGGGGTTGTTAAAAATCCAAATTCTTTTAAATGTCATCAATGCAAATATTCCTTCTCCACAAAGCCTTCTTTAATTTCTCTAGTCAGTAGTTCACTGATCACTTCATTTGTATTCCTATAGCATCTTATACATCTCTCTGATGATACATATCACAGTGTGTTATAATTAGAAGAATTGAAAAAAAAAAAAAAAGAATTGTTATGCTGGCACTGTTAAGCAAAAGTAGTTCTAGGGAAGAGTCCTAATTTGTAATGTGTGTCAATTCCCATGGTGTAAATACTCTACCAGGCCTGATTTCAAATGGCCAGCGTGGTAATCACGAAGCATGGAATTGGGAAAAGATGTACAGTAACACAACATTATGTAAGATTTCCAGCAGGAAATATAGAAATAATAGATGTAAGTAAACTCAAATGCATAGATAATAGTAAAAAATAGCAAAATGATAGTGATGAGTTTTTAATATTATCTGTATTTTAATATAATTATACATTTATATAATTTTTTAGTAATGACTGTTTTTAACAAATTGAAAAATTCCTGAAATTTCAGCAGTTGGCTCTTATGAACAGATATAAGATGTCTCCAAAACACCACTGAAATTTTTATTTTTATTTTTTTTTATTTTTAAAGATTTTATTTTATTTATTTGACACAGAGAGAGAGAGAGAGACAGCTAGAGAGGGAACACAAGCAGGGGGAGTGGGAGAAGGAGAAGCAGGCTCCCGGCCGAGCAGAGAGCCCGATGCGGGGCTCGATCCCAGGACCCCGGGATCATGACCTGAGCCGAAGGCAGACGCTTAACGACTGAGCCACCCAGGTGCCCCCACCACTGAAATTTTGATGTCAATGTTTATCTTTCTGCTAAAGATTGGGTGCTCTTCAGAGATGGGCTGAGTCTTAATTATCTTTTTATTCACTGTGTCTAGCATGGTGCCTGGCATTTGGTAGGCTCAATTAATGTCAAATAAATGAGTGGAGGAAAGTGAATAAACAGGCATTGGAGAGAATAGTAGGAATGGGTAGAAACAAACTTCACTGTATTGGTATTACTTCTAATTGAGAATATTATGGAAGCCTCAAATCCACACATACTCCATAAGGATGAGAGAAAAAAAAAATCACATTGCCAGGTAAGTAGCTTGGATATAATCACCAGAGATGTCTTTGCCACTTAAAGATCTATTTTCCCTTTCTGATAAAATGCTGAACTCTACTAAATAACTCCTTTAGTGATAATAATAGCAGTCATTTATGCGTACTGTGTGCCAGGCATAAGCCTCCTTATTTATTTTATCCTTGTAGCAACTATATGAAGTTACATTATAATTCCATTTTATAGATGAATACACCAAGATTTAGAGAAGCTAAGTGACTTGCTCAGGATTCCAAAACAGAATGAGTTAGAACCAGAATTTTATTCTGAATCCCTCTTATTCTAGTCTTTTTGTTTTTTTTTCTCCTGAGGAGCAGAGGTGAGGGAAGTTTTACCTTCTCATTTTACAGTAACATTTGCTGCTTTAATGAACTTCTTAGTTACAGACATGTATATTTTATTTCTAAAGCACAAACAGGCTTTTGTTTTAACATACTCTGATATGGTTCACCTGGGTGGTACAGTCAGTTGGGTGTCGGACTCTTGGTTTGGGGTCAGGTTGCGATCTTAAGAGTCGTGATCTCAGGGTCGTGATCTCAGGCTCCTGAGATCGGGCCCTGTGTTGGGCTCCACACTTGGTGGCATGGACTCTACTTGGGTTTCTCTCTCCCTCTCCCTCTGCCCTTCCCCCTACATGCTCTCTCTCTCTCTCTCTCTCAAATAAATATGATTTCACTCATACGTGGAACATAAGGAATAGTGCGGAGGACCACAGGGGAAAGGAGGGAAAACTGAATGGGAAGAAATCAGAGAGGGAGACAAACCATGAAAGACTCTGGACTCTGGGAAACAAACTGAAGGTTACAGAAGGGAGGGGATGGGGGGATGGAGAAACAGGGTGATGGGCATTAAATAGGGGCACATGTGGTGATGAGCACTGGGTGTTATACGCAACTAATGAATCACTGAACACATCAAAAACTAATGAGGTATTAGATGTTGGCTAATTGAACATAATAAAAAAAAATCAAATAAATAAATCTTAAAAAAAAATACTCTAGTGCACCTCCTCTAGGCAGAACTTTTCTTTAATGATGTCAAATCTAGCAATGACCTCACGTTATTGAATATTACGATAGTTCACCAGTTCATCAGTTACTTTCTATTTATTGATTATCTGATAACATGAACCCTTTCCACTCAGTAAACCAAAAAGTAATCCTAATCCTCAATCATGCTAAGAAATAAAATCTGTTGCTTCCAATAAGAAGTCTTCTTAAGGCTTTTGTTTATTTACAGTCTGGGTTTTGTAGGCTTGGTTATTAAAGCCTGCTCACATGTTGAATTTGCTAATGTTTCTCACCAAAAAATAGGAAATAAATCAGTTAATAATATTCACAAAAGTTCAGGAAAATAATCTTTAGCGATATGGCAAAAGAGGTGATTTAGCTACTCCTTAAGAAAGCAGATGAATTATATAATTGGATACCAAAATAGAGCCATAGATCAGAGAGGTAAAATGTGGATACTTTTCAACAGTTGGATGAAAAAAGAGGCCTTACCCAGGGTTTTGAAGAAATAGCTGATTAATCTGTCAAAATAGTAATTTTTCCTAAATATTGTAAACATGACTGCCTGCTGAGTTAAGAATACAAGGCTAAAATTAGATGAGGAATATGGCTGGATCTTCCAAGTAAAGCAATCGTCATAATAACAATAGAATATCTATTGTACCTTTGTTTATACAATGCCACACAATGGGTTTGTCTCCAACAGCATGTGAAATAGTATCATACCTGTAGTGACTAGTAAATTGCCTTGCTTGAAGTAACTGTTCTATAAATGTCTTATATTGAATGAATGAGTTGCAACTGGATGTAGTTTATATTTATATAAATGTCATATTTGTATTAAAGGATCTTATATTAAGTGAGGATCTTATATTAAAATGCAGAACAAAATGCCATGGCTTAAACAGAATTGCAGTATGGCACACTTCATTACTATATTTATTATTTTATTATTTATGACATGCTCATGAAGTTTGTTCAGAAATTAACCATGGGTTTTTTATGCTGTATAAGACACAATAAGCACACTTTATTCTTTGTCACTGAATGCAGCTGTAAATCCTGGAGAGAATGCATTGAGCAGCTATCTGAGAACTATGAAGAGCAAACAGCAAAGCTATTGGAGAAGATAAGAATTTGAAGTATAACCAAACTGGCAGTGAGTTTACCTTTTTGTTTTCTGCAGTAACCCCAGGCCTAGACTCAACTCATCTTGAAATTTGGAAGCGGGCATCAACATGGATAGAGGGAGCTCAAAAGGAAACCCTCTAGTTTAGGGGTATCCTATCAGCAGTAGTGTCACAGCAGGGGACCCACAACTTTACCACTCTGAGGGATGAAACCTTCCTGTGTCAGAATCTGTGGTCCCATGTGGGTTGGGGAAACCCATTTCCTTTTCCTTTGTCCTCCTGTTCCTTGACCCAGAATGAGGGTGCGGTAATATAAGGTACACAAGAGAGAAGGACAACCAACTCTCCAGCTTTCTGGCCAGAAAGTACTGGGAATATCAATGAAAAGAGAGAAATTTGGAGAGATGACCACTAAAGTTGTTTATAAACTCTGGGCTTACTCCTGAGCTTTATATACATGGATCTGATCCTAAACATTATACTAAAAGCTCTGGGAACTGAAATAAGACATAGACTACCACCAATCTTAGACTGGCAACTGGGTGTAGCAAACACAGGACAGATATAAATAGCATTTCAAAGGCTTTGAAAATGGAACTGACACTAAAACCACAACCCTCAAAAGCTAGTTAGAATTTGTGGCCTGAATCCAAGTGAGTCAACTGCCTTCTAAACCAAATACCAACATTCTCCTAAGGATTTAACCAAGACCCAGACTATCACAACATAGCAAAGTCTTCAGAACACGATCCAAAATTTGTCAGCATAGGAAGAACCAGGAAAATCTTAATAGGAGACACCAATACCCAGTTGGTATAGAAGCCAGATTATCTGACAAGGACTTTATAGCAGCTATTATGAAAAATGATACAAGAAGTAAGGGCAAATACTCTTGAAATGAATATAAAGATAGATGTTATCAGCAAAGCAAAGGAAAATAAAAACAAGGACCAAATAGAAATTTTGGAACTAAAAATTAAAGTATTGAAAATAACAAAACTCACTGGATGGGTTCAATAGCAGAATAGAGATGAAAAAAGAATGGAAGATAGATGATTAGAAATTATCCATTCCGAATATAAAGAGAAAATATACTGAAAAGTAAATGGAAAAAATCCCAGGGACTTGTGAAACAATACGCAAAGTTTTCTGGAGTCCCAGAAGAAGAAGAAAAAAGTCAGGTAAGAAAAAGAAAATTAAAAAAAATAATGGCTTAAACTTCTCAAGTTTGGTAAAAAATGTAAACCTATGGTTTTAATAAGCTCATTAACCCCAAACATGATAAACATAAAGAAATTTAGGTCCAGACATATCATAATCAAACTGTTGAAAACTATAGAAAAATTTCTTGAAATCAACTGGAGAAGAAAGATGTATTATGTATAACAACAATAATTTGAATGATTGTGGATATCTCTCTAAAACAATGGTGGTCAGAACAAAATGCAACATTTAAAAAATGCTAAAAAGAATTGTCAACCTAGCAATCTTACCCAGTGAAAATACCTTCCAAGAATAAAGCTGAAATAAATACATTCTAATATGGAGGAAACTAGGGGAATTCATCGTCTGAAGACCAGTTCTAAAATAATTGAGAAGAAAATATTCACAAAGAAGGGGAATTTTTTGGAAGCAGTCTTAAAACATTTGAAATAAAGTAAAAGGAATGGAAATGTTAACTATCTAGGTGAATATAATAGACTATATTTCTCTTCAGTTCTTTAAATATTTTTCACACTTGAAAGAAAAAATCATAACATTTTCTGAAGGTGTTTTTAATGTATGTAGATGTAATATATAAACCAATGTAATATAAAGAAGGGAAGGTAAAGGGACATCTGAGTTGGTAAGTTTTCTGCCTTCCACTTGGAGTAATAAAAAGTTAATTCTAAGTAGACTGTTAAAAGTTAAGAATGTGTATTATAACCCCTAGAACAATTACTAAAAACTCATGAAAGATATATAGTCCAAAAACAATAGATACATTAAAATGGAATACTAGATGAGGGGGAAGAGATCTAATAGTCCAAAGAAACAGGGAAGGGGAAGGAAACAGATAAAATGAAAAAGAAGGAACAAACAGAAAAAAAAATGGGTAATCTGAACCCACACATATAACTACAATCAATGTAAATGGTTTACACACCCCAAATAAAAGACAGAGATTGTCAGAGTGGATTAAAAAAATGACCCAACTATAATAGTTGATTTTATGTGTCAACTTGACTGGCCTATAAGGTACTCAGATACTTGATCAAACATTATTTTGGATGTGTACATGACAGTGTTTTTGGATGAGAATAACATCAGAATGTAGACTGAATAATGCAGATTGCTCTCTCTAATGTGGGTGTGCTTCTCCCATTCAGTTAAAGGCCTGAATAGAAGAAAAAGGCTGATCCTCCCGAGAAGAAGAAACTCTACCGGACTATGTAATCATAAGGTTACTAATCAGTTGACCTTACATTAAGGAGATTACCCTAGTGGAACTAATTTAATCATATGATCCCTTTTAAAAAGTTCTAGGTATCTAAAGCCCGTTTGACTGGGACCCACTGTCATATAGTGATTCTTAAGCACAAGGAATCTGGTCTAAAGTCTCTAAGGCTGCTCTTTGTGACTGGCTCATTTACATGGAATAATTTCATTACCTGAAGAGTAATATTTTATCTAATTAATCATCTCGACCAGAGTAGATTATCATTGTATACTTGCTGAATTAATGAATGAATGAGTTATACATCTGTATAATCCCCTTTCCCATGTAAAGGTTTTTATTTTTGTTTTTAATTTAGGAGACATTATGGTACCAGTGGTGAAAAATCTTGGAACCCTCATCAAATATAGCAGGTGAGCTCTGTCCCATCCTTGTGTAACTGCAAGTTCTTGGTAGTTTCTAATGAGCAAATCTGGCACAATTTTTCACATCCTGCTCTCTCCTTTTAGGCTAGCTCTCATCTTGAATCCTGATTCTCCTTGTAGCATCATTCACATGCACCTGAATATGCAGTTAAGAGTGCTCAGTGGATCCATCTGTGAATCATCATTTTGTATTCTGTACTCACATCACGAATCAACTGCAGATTTGAAATAACTAGGATAATGTTTAAAACACTCTTTGCAAACTCATTCAGCCTTGAATTTATGTACTCACCATTGTACTTTCTACAGGCACTTAAAATTAATCATTCACTCATGTATACACACTGGGAAATAGCAAGTCTGAGCCAGAAGAAAGCCATACACACAGTTTAGGCAATGAGTTTCAAATAGTGGCCAATTAAGGACAAAGGTTTTTTCTAGAGGTGCTGGAAGAGGCTTTGAGTTCTACTATTCAAGGGAAGACCTTCAACAGCACTTGCTAAGAGAGGCCAAATATGATCTGTGTCGAGCACACATTCTCACTTTCAGGAGAGGCATCTGTTTGACAGCAGAGAATCTGGCTGCCAGGTAATGACCAGGCTGTATTCACTACACACACAAAACAGCCTGGATAATTTCCATTCCTGCCAGGTCGAGATTTTTACAGTGGCCAGCCTCTAATGCTCCTGGCTCCAGAAAAGTGCCTGAAGTCTATTCCTTATCTGAGGTCAGGTCATCCCAGAAGGAAAACCTGAGCCAAGATTTCAAGTGCAAGTTATTTATTAAGGCAGTGTTCCCAAGAGAAACTGTTAATGGAGTTCAGAATAGGGAGGAAGAAGAACCAAAAAAGGCGGTGGGGGGGGGGCACTATTAGGTGAAATTCCAGGCTCAGCCAGATTCCAGAAAAAGCTGTGGAGCTTAAATAGCAAGTCAGTTTGTCATGTCTCTATGCAAAGGACTGGGTTTTGTATCTTTTTACCAGACAGTCCTTGAGTCACCCTAGGGAGACATAAACTCCCAGGCATTTCCACCTAGCTCTCCACAAGAGCAAAGTAGCTCCAGTAACCTCAGTGCAATCCTTTGAGAGACGTTAGAACAAAACATACAGAAGTGGAGCACACATCATGGTTAAAGGAGACTGAGTGATCTAGCTAGGGTACCAAGTGAGGACCATCATATATCTTACTTCTGTAGGTGTCTGGGCAAGTGCTCACCTATGTCCTACAGTCTGTCTCCCACCTCTGTGACTCTCCTCCTAGCTGTTTCTCAGAGAATCACCCTATTGCTTGTGTGGACTTTTAGGGAGGGAAGTGGGAAAGATTTCATGGATTAAAACATTAACCAGTGCTGCAAGTTATCATAACCAATATAAATAAAAACAGGTACAAAGGAATTTTCGCTCCAAGAACAAGTTCTTCACACAAACATTGTGCTCATTAATGAGCTGCTCTGGGTGTTTTCTAAAGATCCCTGGAGACAAAGTGCTTTGGAGGGCAGTGTGGTATGGTACGAAAAAGAGCATAGGCTTCAGAATCACGAAGACAGAGTAGGCACCCATGACCTCCGTCCCGGTGTTATTCTCTGGCAATTATGTTACATGGCAAAAGGGATTTTGCAGATACGAACAAGATCACTAATGAGGTGATCTCAAAATGGGGAGATTTTTCTGGTGGGCTAAATCTACTGGGGTGATTCCTCCCTGAGCCTTCAGGTAAGATCCCAGTATGATGGACATGTTGATTTCAGCCTGGTGAGACCGTAAGCAAAAAATCGCAGTTGAGCCCGCCCTAAATGTCTGACCTAAAGAACTGTGAGAGAATAGATGAGTGTTGTTTTAAGCAGCTAAATCTGTGATAATCTGCAATGCAGTACAATAATAATACATTATGTTCAAATTCTAACATTATTACTGCCAAAGTGCTGTAGTTGTGTATTAGTTTCCCCCAGGCTGCTGCAACAAAGTACCACATGTGTGGTGACTTAAAAGCAACAGAAATTTAATTTCTCACAGGTTCAGAATCCTGCAGTCCGAAATCAGAATCACAGAGCCAAAATCAAGATGTCAGTAAGACTGTGCTCCCTCTGGGGACTCTAGGAGAATCCATCCCTTACCTCTTACATCTTCTGGTGGCTGTTGGTATTTCCTGGCTCCTGGCTGTAATCTCTGCCTCTGTCTTCACAATGCCTCCTTTTCCTTCTCTCCATTCCCCAACTCCTGTGCACGCGCGCGCACGCGTGTGTGTGTGTGTGTAAACTCTCCTTCCACTTTTATAAGACTACATGTCACTGTGCTTAGGGACATTCCAGATAATCCAGAGTAATGTTCCCATTTCAAGATCCATAACTTAATCACATCACATCTGCAAAGATTCTTTTCTATTGCAATATAAGGTAACATTCATAGATTCCAGAGATTACTCATGGTATCTTTTGAGGGGCCATTTTTCAGTCTGCCACACATTATGAGCAGTCATTCAACATCTCTGTGGATTTTGGTTTCCTCATTGAAAAAATGGGACGAAACAGGACTATCTCAAAGGGTTAGTATAACAAGTAGTAAAATAATGTGCCTAAAACACCTACCATAATGCCTAGGATGGGGCTGACACTCAATAAGGGACAATTATTACTGTTAACAGAAAAGCCATGATCAATGGGGACACAGGTATTTGAAAATCCAAGATGAAAAAAAAATTAGAATCTTCTAACAAAGATATAAGCTCATCTTTCTTTAATCCATTTGATGCTAGAAATTGTCCATTTATCAGCTGTGTGTCTGTTTTAGAAAATTGTCAAATGACTGCTGTCTTACTACCATTATAATTCAATTGGATTTCACTTTAACTCTGCAAATGTTCACTCATTCTGGTATGTGCAAGGAACTCTGCTGTTCACCAGGACATGCATATCTAAGCAGGACACAATCTGTGATGTAGTCAGCCTTACGATCCAGCAGGAAAATAAGAGTTTTCCATAAATACTTGCTTCGTAGAACACATACCATGTCCCAAATAAATTAAATATTAACTTTGTTATTTCCCTTTTATGAGGTTTGCATCCAAACTTCAAAACAAATACCATGAACAAGAAAAAAAAAAAGTACATCAGATAGAATTGTTAGATTCATAGTCAGTGAAATGACAACACAACTTAGTACTCCTAAACTGTGAATTTTCTATTACTTTACAAGTACACATTGTTCTAAGAAATATTTGAAAATAATTAGTCACAGGTTTCATTAACCAGCTGTCTAAGTCAAGCCTGCATACCCCTGTGTCTCACAGTGGGGTTGCCTTGAGCTAACTGGAACTCACAGAGAAACAACTGGCTCCTGGACCCTCACTGAGTCCCTGGGAATGTTTTGTGAAAATTCAGGCATCCACCATAACATGAATGACTCTGAAATAATTTTTTTGCTTTAAATATTTTTGTCATAAAACTATACTTGTGGTATTGCTGTCTATGTTGGCAGTAGTGTTTGAAGTCAACAGAATTTCCTATAAAACAAAACGAAAAGACAGTGACTCACTAATCTGTTTAAAGCAGACAAAACATTAGATAAAGCAACAGAAATTGTTCCAAGGTTTTATGTTTTCCCTTCTCTCTCTCTCTTTCGTTCTTTTTTTCTTTTCCTTCTTTCTTCCTTTTTTTGCCTTTGGTTTTTGTCCATTTAGATTTTACTCCTGCAATTAAATTTGCCTCGGTAGGTTTGTGATACATAAGTTTAACTGTCACCCTCAAAATATTCCAATGCAGTCTTCCCCCTCCCATCATCATCTGGTGTTCCATAGACATAAACAGAATATAGCATATAGGGACTGGGAAAAAAGTGCAATAAAATTAAAATTTATGCAGAGATTTTGTTGTTGTAGAAATCTTTATCTTTTACAAGGGAGGCCAACTGCCAGCAAAAGCAACTGGCGAAATAGCACACAAGCTGGTAAGAGGTTGGATATTAATATTTGAACTATGATTCTTTAAATCTGGGGGGATGGGAATGCCTTATCTCCCCCATGCTAGGGTAACACCTCATGAAACAGACCTGAGTAACAGTATATTCAGTGTTCAAAAAGATTCTTCGCACATTTGTGGGATCATGCAACTTCCAAGCGGAGTATTTTTGAAACGGTCTTGTTAAGCAAATTATTAGATTGTTATAGTAGACTTTCAGTACTACATATATTCCTGCTTGATTTGTGACTTCTATAGAACAAGCAATCCAGAGGATATAGAAAGACAAATTTTAGAAAGAATAGCTTCTTCCTGACTTTAATTTGCACAGACTAAATTATGCTTTCCTTCTTGAAAAATAAAATAAAAAGCCAGGAGCATTTTTTTATTGTTTATTTTTTGTTGCTATTCCCTGTCTAGACACAAATTCAGGATACCAGATGAGCATCTAAGATCTGACAAAGTCGCAATTTGGTGGCCTTAAGCATGTCTGTGTATAGTGTCATTACAAAAGTTCCCTGCACATTTTGCTCACTACTACAGCTACAACTAGTTTATGGTTTAATGACGATAAAAGAAGAGCTTGTCCTGGGTGAGGAACAAACAAAGAACCATAAAAGAAGTGATCCTCATTAAAGGGCCACCTCACAGATTTCAGGCTCCTTTCCTTTGCCCTACCTTTTGTACCTAGCCCCACCTGTAAGGATGCCAGGTAAGGCCAGGACTGAAAAAGTGTGATTAGAGATGTCCAAATTCATTTTGCAAAATATTTTTCTTCATCAGTAGGTGTTTTATTTTCCCAAAGGGGTAAAAAGTCATTCACTTTGTTTCTCATTTATTTGAATAGAATCACTTGATGGAATAGTTAAGCAGTGCCTCTTTGCTAGTCAATATCATAATAAAATAGGATTCCATTTTAAATAAGCCATAATTTTGCCACCCTCCCAGAGGTGAGCAACAATAGAAGTGTGGGTATCATACATCTGAAAAATGCAAAGGATCAGCTTTCACTGACTCTAATCAGAAATTAAAATTTGCTCCTATAGGCGAGAGCCTATGAACTTCACTGACCTGCATCTAGATGGGGCAGACTTCTAAAACTTTCAGGATGGGAGGAAATCACCCACACACATTTCAGAAAACATTATGGTTTCCCTTCTAATCTAAGAAGTAAGCAGAGCTCTGGGTTTTGACAGATTCACCGCTGCAATGTGTTGGGAAAGAAGAATAGAAAAAAGGATGGGACTGCTCCCTATCTCACTGCCTAATTTTGCCAAAAGGAAAACAGACTCGGTGCCATTGGTATGGCACTTCTCTAGAAAGGACTTCTCTTTGTCCTTTCTAAAACAGTGGTGTCTGAAAGCATGTTCTGTAGTCATAAAATTTCCCAGGTCAGTTTACAAAGAAAAAGGGATCTTCCAACCATAGTTTCGGATATGGGTACTTGCTGCAGCAATGAATTTGAGAAGGTGACAGGTTACATAATAGGTTTGCAGTTACGATTGCACCTGGCCCTGGAAGGCTGCCATGCCATGAAAAGAGAGTATCAGCTCACCTGCACTGGTGAGCAACAGGCTAGTGCCGCCTTTGCACACTTGATAAGCTGCTCTTGTTATTAGGGACACTGAGTCAGCTGTTCCAGCTGTATATGCTTTTGTGTGCTCTTACTTGCTCACCACATATAATGATTTCCTCAGACATGCAAGAATACTTGGACTTTGCTTTTATTTAGAAACTGTTTTTATACATGAGTGATTGCTGACTATTCAATTATAGCTGAATTTGAAATGGTTGGGATCCATTTCTAATTGAGTTCAGTGAAAATCAATGGAGTTTCTAATCAAGCAAATAGAGCTGTATGAAGTTCAGTGCTGAATGACTAGTTAAACCTCTACCATTTTTATTCATGTCTAAATCAATAAGTAGTATTTCATTTCATTTTTAACTGGATCTTTTTGTGTCTTGAACTGAGGCATTTATAGCAGTTTGCTGACATTCGAATGATGTGTATTATTTGTAAACCTGTACATTCCAGGCCAGATAGAAGCACTTAAAATGCAAAAAATATGAACAGAAGTATACAGGAAGATTTTTAAATCTAAGGGACATTTTTTTTAGGAGAGGTGAACAAAACCAGGATCTAGGTGACATGAGGTGTTCAGACTGCCAGTTTATGGTAAACAAAGGAAGTTTGGTGGTGGTGGTGGTTTTTTTTTTTTTCTTAAATTCATAATATCATGATTACAGAGCATCACTGCAAAGAGGGTTAGGCTTCAGAAGATAACCAGACAAACCAGTTCTTAAGAGGGTGGCTGATTGGCTGCTTTGCTAAAGATAAATTTTTCCTCTTCCAAATATTCTGAAAAAAAAAAAAAGTAGACTAATAGCGAGAAGTGTAGTGATTTGCACATTATCCAAGCCATTGAGTTATTCCTGCCTGTCCTCATTCTGGTTCTTGATTTGCAGGCCAGCTATGCTCTGCAGCTGGAGCAAATTATATCAGAGAAGTGCTGATGTGACCACAAGTTGACAAAAGGACATGATTTCTAGTAGCAAAAAAGCAACTAGATTTTATGAAATTGTATCTAATAATGTTGTTTAACTCATGGATCCTGCATCTGACGCCTGCTTTTTATCCAGTCCTTTCAGCGGCCCTTTGTTAACAGTCACTCAGAAGAGGAAATAAAATGTAGCCATTGAAATAAAAATTGCTCTACTCTTTTTAATAGCTCAGCTGCAGGCTCTATTGTTTTATTTAATGGATTGTGTAACTGAAGTCTCTCCTCCTGATGATTCCCATTTGGCTTCTGAGTCCCCAAACTCTGTCAGAATCTTGGGGGTTCCAGAAAGGAGGGGAGTCTGGTGTTTTGCTTTTTCAGAATACAAGTGGATAGTAAAAGTACTAAGATTCTTTAAAATGTGATTCCCACTATGGACTTTACAGTACTCTGTGCAAGAAACAGAGCTTTTGCATCAAAAGTAAGCAAGATTAGACTGTCCCTAGATTCAAAAATTCTAGTTCACGACAGAGAAGTTTGCTTGGCTTAAGTACATGGGGGCAAGGAGGGCTGGAGGCAGTGGCAAAGGGATAAAAAGGAAATAGAAGGACTGGAATAAATAATTATCTTCATTCTTGTCAAAATCACTGTTGTCCTCTAATTGACAGATATGTTCTCCGCCCTAGATTCCCTGCAATGGGTCCCTCTATCCTCCTGCCTGACTACCCATGGCCAATGTGCAAAGTATACCTACAAGTCATCTGACTTACTGTCATTCTAAAGAGTGTCACATGAATATTATATTTTAAATTTTAAAATGTTTTTTGGTTCTTCAGAGCAGTTACAATGTGTCTGGATTCTGCTGGAAGGATTACAGGTGACTTTAAAAATATGTATTTTGCTTCTGCTTTTTAAAGATAAATTGCATTATGGGTATGTTCAAAAGATCAAAGTTAAAGGAAAGTGCCTCCTACACAAGAAAGGTGGTACAAAATACCAAGAGAAAGGATCGACCCCTCTGTTCCATACTACTTATAAACATCTTAAACATGAATGAATTGCAGACTATTTACCTGACTAAAATAAACTGTTAGGCTATGGTTCTTGGAGAATTCTGCAGAAAGCTTTTATCATTTATTTTTGTCCTGCCTTGATATGTTCCTTCAAAGCAGGTTCATTGTTTTAGGAAGTGGAAGAGAAAGATTTGTTAAATCATGAAGTGCTGAGAAGCCTTTCAGCTGAGGAAGACACACAATGTACAAAGCAGTTAAAACAAATCATACAGTATAACCTGTTAAGGATGTAATTGAGATACATGTAATCATTAACCTTGGAACAGACTGGGAATCCATTAATGAATCAAATCAATACCCTCTCCACTGATCCATAATAATTTCAAAGAAATGAAAAATTTAACAGTTACTGTATGTGAGGTTATCGTGGGCTGCAATTAGCTAGCCTCCAGGAGATTATGTTACCTGGTTACCAGAAGGTAGGTACAATTTCTGTAGATGTTCTGGAAAGATTGTCATAAAGCAGGTGTCAGACGTGGAAATGGGTCAGGAAAAGATATCTGGTATGGCCAAAACCTGGGTCATCTTTCTGTTACTTCATTCCATACATCCTTCTTATAACATTTCCTACTTCCAGTTAATATAGATGTACTGCTTTGAAAAGACATTACGGTTGAATTTTGTCAGTAAAAAAAAAAAAAGTTATTAGCTCTTTTTATATCTTACTACCCATCTAGATTTCACATGAGATGGCAAAGAGGTCAAGGCAAAAATTCTACATTTGGTAACAGAATAAACACATGAACTTTCTGCTGCAGGCAAGATACTTGTGTATGAAAATATTTCATGTTTGTACAACTCCCTCATCTTAACATTCCCAGCATGGTCATTATTGCCAGTGTAATCTTATAGAAGGATAGTGGAAAGAAATGAATGTCTTTTCTCCTCTGAATCCCCACATTTTTACGCCCCCATTTTACAAGTAGTATGCGGCACCCTACAAAATAGTGTGGAGAGAACAAAATGATCCCAGGGCCCATGGCTTCTACATACATTGCTTTTCTGTAAATCTTAGAAGCAACAATCTCAGTATGTGAACCTCCATAGGCAAATCTCCATTTGGGGGAGATATAAAAAGAGATATTGCCATTCTCTAGGGAATCAGTAAATAAAACGGAGAACAGAATTTTAAAAAATGCATGGAAAATATATGCGTATGGAAATGTGAAGAGCCTTATTTTATAATGCCAAGGAGGGCACAAGATAAAAACTGTTGTCATTTGTTTCCAGGGAGAGCAGTCGGTGAGACCCAGGCACAGTAGGAGAGTTAGTTAGCTACCACATGTAAGGCTGAGAGCAGATGGTGCCGCTGATATAGAGCGCAGGAATGCGCGTGTGTATGCGGGTGCGTTTCTGTGCGTGTGCGTGTGGAAACCAGCAAGGAGTTTGACACTGATGTACTCCATCAAGTCCAGTTAGAAAGAACAAGTAGATAGAACAACATTCTGTGCATCTGGCAGCCTAACTAGCTCTGTCAATCTGTGGATACTGCTGACATTGTACTATAAGCTTCGATTCCATCTGTGTTGTTTATTTTGAGCTGGATTTACTGCACACTATGTGAATTGATGATGGCTAGAAGGTCCAAAAGATTCTGAGTCTGTTTAAAGTTCCAAGGTGTCAAATTACACAGGCTTGTGTCACGAACATTATGAAAGGGTAAGTGGAGAGGCAAACTGATTTCAGGATTTGTTAGACGTCCAAGAGAAATTGCCGAAAATATAGATGAAGAAGGTTTATGAAAACATCTAAAGAGTACATATGAACTCCTGCAATCAAATGTTTCTTTTTCAAGTTGTATTGTGTCATTTTAAAAAATTCAAAATATGTACAAACAAATAGACAAGTCAAATCAGCTCTCCACTCTGAGGTTGTGACATGCATATTATTCAAAACTTCCTGATCAGAACCATATAAATTTGCCAGAATAAAGGAATGGACTTGATGGGTTAGGGTTGCACCTGCCTTCTTTCTGAATTGTTAGAACTGAGGAAAAAGTATATTTCTATACATGTACTGTTAAGTTATTCTGTGACATTCTTTTCTTGCTTCAGTTTCTTTCCATATAATAAGATATTTATAAATCTTTCTACTATACAGTTATGAAATAGGCTTTGCTATCTTCACCAAGAAATCACTAAAGAGTTGAGAATACAGTTTTTAATGAAAATTATATACATTTATATGAGGAAAAACAGCACGGTTTGATGTATGTCATCTATATCAAGGCTTTTGTTTATTTTCATTTGCAGCATAATGTGCAGCTGAATGCTATGTCTGTATAATGCCAGAACATTCCTATGAACGTGAAGAAAAGAGATTTAATGATTCAGGTGTTATATAAGCATCTGCATATCTTATGTCATTCAATTCTTATAGCTGTTCTTGTCTGCTTGTGTGGTGAGTAGCCCGGATTAGAATTCTCCTGAACCATAAATGATACAGACTAGACTATATGCAATTTGGCTTGTAGTCATTGAATGAAAAAGCATTCTGCTTATGGTATACAAATTTCAATTCATGCTTTTAATTCCCATTCAGTTAGTCGTTGGTTCTGGTTTAATTGTGTCACTGAATACAGATATATATAACTGTCTGTCCCTAAAGGGAAAAAATTTAATCATCCTGCCTCATCTGTCTCAGAGCTGACATCAAACAGAATCTATGAAAGTGGTTCATTTGTTTGGTAATGTTCAATATTCATTGTTTATAAGTATTCATTTTCATAATATATGCTAGGTAACGTAAAATACACAGCTTATATACTATATGATCCCTATCCTAAAGAAACTAATTATCTAGTTGATGAGTTAAGACATTCTTATAAAAATGTCAAATAGCTATACATATATTAAATATCAGTTAAAAAACACAAGATGGCACAAAATAGACTAAAATTAAGGTGAAAAACTTCACTACGGTCTTCTATCTGCTAGGTAGCAGACTGGAGGCTTCCTCTCCATTAGGTATCTCACCTAACTCCTCAACCCTGTGAGATGTCCTTGCACTTTCCAGAGAGGACAGGGGCTGGGAAAGTGGATGTAAATTATCTGGGTCACATAGCCACTGAGTGACTGAACAAGGCTTTACTTCAGCTCACCTCCATAAACATATATTGAGCATCTGTTTTGTACCAAGCATAGTATTTGGCACTGGGATAAATAAAATTAAAAACCAGTTTGAGGAAGTGTGCAGGCTTATAAGGAATAAGATAGAAAAAGTTTAATGTGAGCATAATGTAGTAAGTGCTGAAATAGATGTACGCATATGGAACGAGGAGAACAGAGAGGGCACCTAACTTAGAAAGCTGATGAAGCGAGACAGAGAAGGAAAAGGTGACAGGCTTCCCAGACAGGCACAGGCATGAGCAAAGGTACATTGGTCTGAACAACAGGGAGAGTGGGAAATGCAGCTTTTGTGGCACACCCTGGTAACTCATTTAGACCACTGAGGGAAACACATTGTACATTACACATTCATAATAGCATGTAATCCCAGGAGCTGAGGTAATGAGGAAAGGTTTGAATGACATTGGCCATGACTTGTGAAGGGTGGGTAGATTCTGAATAGAGAGATAAGGAAATAACTGGATATTGTAGGGGAAGGCAAAAGAGACCAACAAATACTTGCAGATAAAGATGTGTAAAACCAATATGGCAGATGAAGGGATGCACAGGCAAATATGGTCAAATGTCCATTTTCCATTTTTGGCTATCAGTTGCCATGTAGAAACTTGAAATTTGTTATCCCTAGAATTAGTCCATCTCTAAAATTTTAAATTTCTCTCTCTGGCAACAATTTCTTAGCCTTCCAGGTTTCATTCAGTCATCTCCATTATCCAAACTGATCAAGACCTTTAATCCCTTAATTCTGAAAATTGTGTATCTCCTTTAGCCCTGATCTAATTCCCAACTGATTTAGACTCCCTGGTCTACTACTTCAATCTTTTTTTTCACCTCAAAGTCCTTCCCAGATTTTCCTTCTGTATCACCATCTTTGTGGAAAAACCTCAAGCTTAAATCAATTCTTCCTTGTTCCCTAGCTCTGTTTCCCATTATTCAAGAGACAGTCATTGTCTCTATTCTCCTTTATGCTGGCCACCTTTCTACCTTCAGCTTCACAAAGAAAACAGAACCCATAATCAAGAAAATGAACATCAGTACCCACTGCTTCTAACTCTTCCATCCCAGGTGTAGAGGTGTTATTACTCATACATGAGAGGCCAATCCTTCTCCCTCTCCCCCACCCCTCACCCCACCCCACACACCCATCTTGGGCTTTTAAGGGTCATAGTACTTTGAAAATCCTGTATTTCTTCCCTTTTTCAGATTTTTATATTTTTAACTGGATCTTTCTCAAATAATATTGTTTCAATATTCTTAAGTCTCTCCAATTTTAAAAATAAACCAACATCCTCATCCTCAAGTCACTATTTAAATACTGTCCTATCTCCCCTTTTATAAGCAAACTTTTTGAAAAAGTGGCCTAGAGTCACTGTTCTACCCTTTCCTCACTTTCTAAGCATTCCTTAACCCACTGCAAGGAAACCACCCCCAAGAATTTCCTGAAACTGTTCTTGTTAAGGTCATCAATGATGTCTTATTTCTGAATCTATTCTTACCTTATTTTTTTTTTATACCTCTTTTTTTTTTTTATTCTTATGTTAATCCCCATACATTACATCATTAGTTCTAGATGAAGTGTTCTTACCTTATTTTACTTGTAAAACCGGTATTTCTAATTCCTCCTCTTTGAACACAAGTTTTTTGGTTCACTAATACAACACTCTGCATTTTCTTTGTAGACTCCTCTTTCACTGCCATTTTCCTAAATATTATGTCTTCAGGGCTGTCTCTTAAGCCCTTGGCTCTTATCATTATATACCTTCTACTTGAGATATATTTATAATATATGTAATTATATAATATGTAATATATATGATGGTATAACTTATAGCTTTAATTGCTATCTATATGCTTATAGCTTCATTTACCACCTCCATGTGGACGAATTTAATCCAAGGAATAAATCCTCAACTACTATCTTTTTGATAAACTTCAGTCAATCCTATATATTTAACTACTCAACTTCTCTGCTTGAATGTCCCACAACTATCTGAGAGATTACATATCCAAAACTGAATGTATAATCTCCTTCCCTCCTCCTTCCAAACTTCCTAAATATTTCTCAAATCCATGAACTTTTTTTCTAAAAACATTCTTCTCATTCAGACTAAGGTAAATTAAGTGACCTAGTCATTTAAGACATTTATTATTGAGTATGAAAGTTATAATTCAGATTGATAAAGGAGATAATTAAAATTAAATGGAGCTAACAATATACTCCTTTAAATTCTAACAGTTGAATGAATCACAGCTAAAATACTAAATTTCAAAAGCCTAAGTGATAAGAAGTATTTTAAGCAAGTTAAAGACAGAAAGCCTTTCCTTTTTATGTTCATATTCTTAGCTCTAAGCACCGTGAACCACAAAAAGAGTTGCTGGTCAATTAATACTTCCTTAATAAATTAGTAGGTTTGTTTTTCAATCCTGCAAAAAAGTAAGAAGCAGTACAGGACTGTCACCAAATCATTCACACACTGTTATGACTCTTCCATAACTTATTCTATACACTGAATGGCTGATGAACTAAGGACGTCAAGACTTTTCCTATTTATGTCTTATGGAATTACAGATTTCCTTAAAACATAATAGTAATAAAGGAATATCAGGCATTAAAATGACTAGCCAAATTAACTTTGTATAAAAACAAAGCTCTGCTCTACAGACTTAGTTTGCAAAACTGACCACTATCAGAAGGAAATTTTTTTTTTACTAGCTCAACCCTACCTATCACCATAAATGGAAAACTAGCATTTTATACAGTTGCTAATGAAGAAAATGGATTCTCCTTTAGTCAAAACAAACTTTATCCTCTTTCTCCTCCATAAAGTTATTTCCTTACTGAGCAGTGAGTATGGACTCACCTATTGATAGAAATTGGTAAGTCCAATTCAACTTAAGTAATTCTCTAGACCTAGAGCAAACAAATTAAATTTTACTGCGGTGTCATCCTTTTATTGTGAGATATGCAGATAAAAAGGATAGTACAGGAAACATAAGTGCGTAATTTAATGAATTATAATAAATCAAACATCTCTGTAACCACCACCAGGTTACAAAATAGAAGTTTCCCAACAGCCTACCCAACTGTGACGCCTTCCCTCCTACTCTGCCTGGATATTTATGGTGATATTTTCCTTGCTTTTCTTTGTAGTTTTACCACCTGAAACTGTGTCAGTAAATAATAACTCAGTCTTGCCTGTTGTGAACTTTATATAAATGGAATCCTAAGTATATATTTATTTGGTGTGACTTCTGACTTCTTTCATCCAGTGTTAGCTTTTAAGATTTCTTTGTTAGGTATATCTATCTTTCATTCATTTGAATTGCTATTAATAATCCACTGTATGAATATGCATTAATTTATTTTTCCCTTCTACTGCTGATACACATTTTGATTGTTTACAGTTTTGGGGTATTATGAATAAAGATGCTATGGCATTTGTGCATACATACACTAATATAGCTAATCATGCCGTTTTTATGGTATATAATTAGAAGTGAATTGCTGGGTATGAAAAAAATATATATCCTTAACTTCACTAAAAAGAAAAACAATGAAGGTAAAAAAAAAAAATTACCAGTTGGTTGTACCAGTTTAGCTGGTTTTATTTAAGAAAAGAGTTTCTTAAATTCTAAAGGTAAATTCCATCTAGTATTCCATATTTCACATGGAAAGAAATGCATAGTATGACAAAAATTTCAAAATAAAAGGCAAATCAAGTATTAATACCTAAAAGATATTTACAAATATTTGTACTTTTTTCTGATGAAAATACATGTTTTTCTCATAAAAGTGCCAAAAATGTATTAACCACTTTTATCTGAATTGTTAGTCAAGCAACAGTGTAACAGAAATAGAATACAGAATATAGAATATAATGCTTAGATTTTCATTTTATGGAATTCACATTTCTTTTGTAATATTAGAAATGCTGGAAATTTTGCCCAACATGCAATTAAACCATCACTGCATGGGCTCATACACTGTATGGGTTCTTAATATGTAGCTCCCACTTTTATATTTATAAAATCTCAAGCAGGGGAGGCAGTTTCACACTAAAAACAGCAAAATCTCTTTGACCTGGGAACTACTCTTTGGAAAAAAAAAAAAAA
>NC_138375.1:79173353-79295547 GCF_054177405.1 Leptonychotes weddellii | reverse complement strand
GCAAACAATGAATCATGGAACACTACATCAAGAAATTAATGATGTAATATATGGTGATTAACATAATAAAATAAAATTAAAAAAAAAAAGAAAGTATGTGTCATGGTCCTAAAGCTGCCACTGAGAAGGTAGTTTTGGTCTCTGCTGTCACATAGTTTAGAGTCTGAAGGGAAATGCAGAAGAGGAAAGAAACTGAGATATTATGACAGAGTAAAAAGGCACATTAAAAAGGGCACTTGATCGAGGAAGACCTGAAGGATGAAAAAGGCACGATGGAGAGGGAAGGACAAGCTGTCTTTTAGGAAGAGGAACAAGGGCCCAGAAATGAGAAAGGAACTATAGGAGGATCATAAATTCACATAAGCATCTCTGAAGTCAGGCAGACATAGGATGACATCTTAATTCCTTCAATTAATAGCTGTGTGACTTTGGTTAAGTCACTTAGCATTTATATTTCTCCCTGTAAAATGGGAATAATAGTACTTAAATAAGATCTTTGCAGGAATAAGCTAAGATAATGTTTGTAAAGCAAAAAAAAAAAAAAATATCCTCCACAAAGGTAGATAGCAATTTTTGTAGCAGAATCAGATATTTTGGAGTTAGGTGAGGCAGGAATAAAGAGAAGTGAACAGTCTGAGTCATCAAGACCATTTGGGACATATTAAATAATCTCATCCTTAATGCTAAGAACAAGAGGGAGTGACACCGACAGATCTGTGTTTCAGAAAGGATACTCAGGCTGTAGGAAAAGTGGTTGGAAGGGGAAAAAAAGGTGGGGCAGAAAAACAAGTGAGGACCTGAATAAGGTTAGTGGCAGGGTAGATGGTGGGAACTGGATGCATTTAAAAGATGCTGAAAATGAAGGACATCCATTTCTGGCAGTATGACAGTTGAGGACTAAAACTCTTCAATATACCTTAATAATTGTATGTGTGTTTCTGTAGGTATACAGTATATCTATATATCTATATGCTTTCTTTAATAAGTAAACTAGTTTTCAAGTAGGAAAGGAAATGCAAATGCTCTGGGACCAGAAATGAAGCATGGACATGAATCCAGTGAAGTCAGTAAGCAGTGAAGATTAACCGCTACCCCAGGTGTGTCTACTAATCTTGGGTAGCCTAGAGCTTAGATTGTAATGGCCAGTATTATGTGGGGGACAAAAGACAAAAGCCTTCCTCTATATCCACCCCTTACTAACCTCCACATGGATTCATAAAGAGCTACTTCAAGAAAAAGGATAATCTATAAAATAATACTATGTAATATTAAATTCATACAAGTAGTTTTAAGACAAAAATCCCATTGCTAGAAATGAAAAAGGTAATAATAATAAATGCTTCAATTCATCAGGAAGATGCAATAATTTCAAACTTCCCAACACCTAATAATATAGCTTCAAAATTTCACATGAAGTGAAAATTTGACATCAAAATGAGATATTTCAACACAGTTTACAACAATTATTAAATCAAGATGAAATAATCAGTAAGGATATAAAAGATTTTAATGACACTAGTAAACTAGGTTTTGTTTAACAAATAACACAAACATGTAAAGTATGTGTAAAGAACTGTATACCCACCTTCTGTGATAAACTTACTCATTTTAAGCACACATTGACCATGTTGTTTCACGAAGTCTTGAAAACTTCAGAGTTGACACACACTGATCAAAATTGCTTAATACTAAATTAATGTCTAAATTGCTAAAATTAGTACATTTAGAAATCAACAAAACCAAAAATACATTAAAATTGTCTAAATCATGCATTGCATAAGCAACTCATGGGTCAAAGCAAATTTCATAACAGAAATTAGAAAATATTTAGACCTGATCAATAATAAGGAAAATTTTAAATCTTGTGGGATGCAACCAAAAAAATTCTCAAAGGAAATCTATACACTTTAATATTGATCTCAGAATTTAAAAAGCTGTATTCAACTTCAGAAGTTAGCAAAAGCATAAAAAACTGAAAAGTACATAAATTTGGAGTAAGGGCATAATAAGGTTAGGATCAGAAATTAATGAAATATAAAATGAAGTGACTATTAACAAAGCCAAAAGTAGAACTGTAAGGAAAAAAAATGGTAAGATAGAGGTAAATTATTACTGCTTCCACTTACCTTATACTAGAAGTCCTGAAGCTCTCTGTAAAACAAGAAAAATAAGTAAGTCTTAGGTATTAGAAAGTAAGAAACAAAACTGTCATAAATAGATGACATGATTATCTATATGAAAAACTCAAAAGACCAATTATTAAAATGAAAGTGTAGCAACTTATCATATGTAATAACTATACCATGTTCAAGAATATGTTGATTCAGTATTGTGAAAATGTCAATTCTCTGCAAACATATTTATACTTTCAACACAAATTCAACAGGATTTTTCATTGGCTATGGCAATTTAAAAAAAATGTATACAGGAAAGAGAAAAACATATTCAGGACATTCTTGAAGCAAAGCAAGGTGGACTTGCTCTGTTGGATATCCAGACTTATGATGAAGCCACAGATTTTACAGTGTTATTTTGGCACAAGAATAGAAAATATACCAACAAAAGACAGCCAAGAAGTAGACCCACCAATGTATAAAAACATGATCCAAAATGGGGAAACTGACACATTGTGTAATTAATGATAACTGAATAATCTGTTTCTAACTGTAAAAAGAAAGAAAGAAAGAAAAGAGAAAAAAAACTGTCTCTTAACATCACACCATACACAAAAATCAATCCTAGATGGGTTAAAATCTTAAATATTGAAAAAATATTTTAAATTCTTTTAAGGATTTTATTTATGTGTCAGAGAGAGCACAAGCAGGGGTGTGGCAGGCAGAGGAAGAAGCAGGCTCCCCACTTAGCAAGGAGCCCAATATGGGATTCGATCCCAGGACCCTGGGATCATGACCTGAGCTGAAGGTGGATGCTTAACCAACTGAGCCACCCAGCTGTCCCAGAAGTATTTTAAATTTTTACAAGAAATTGAAGGATATCTCTATGACTTTGGCAGTGTAAATGGATTTCTTAAATGAGACACAAAATCACTTAATATAAAAAAAATTAGAATTACCTAATTTACATTAAAAATAAGAACTATTGATCAAAAGAGCTCTTCGGTTGATTACAAATAAATAAGAAAAAGCCACCAATTGGGAGAATAAAATCTGCATATTCATAATTGGAAAATAATGTCTATAATACTCACTAAGAAATGACAAACAACCTAATAGAAAAATGGGGAAAAATATATACACATATATTTCACAGGAAACAAATGTCCAACAACAAATAAAAGTATATCCACCTACATTTACATTTCAGAAAAATTCACATCATACCCACCATACTGATAAAAATATATGTCTTGAAAAATCAAATGTTGGTCAGGATATGGAGCAATAAGAACTTATCTTAAACACTGCAAGAGGGAGTTTAAATTTTTAATCTATACACTGGAAAATAACAGCATTAACTTGTAAAGCTGGAAATATGCAAGTACTACAATCCATAAATTAAGGCTCTTTTTCACATCATGTAAATTGAGGATATGTATAATTTCATAGTAGCATTGTAATAATAAAAGAAAAATTAAAACACAAATGACCACCATTAAGTAAATGTATAATCTGTTATATATTTATAAAATATTATACCGTTATACTACACAAATTTCAAGTTAACTACCTCTACAAGCAATAAGATGGATAAATCTCAAGACACAGTGTTGAGTGAAAAAAGCAAATTGTTGAAGAAAGCTTATATTAGAATACCATTTTTATAGAGTTCAAAACCAGGCAATGCTAAATGTGTTGTCGGGGGAATACATATAAAGAAGAACAAGATAATGATTAACACAAAATTTAGAATAGTAATTAACTCTGGGGGAGGAAGAACTGGGATGCTCTACAGAGAAACACAAAGTAAAATTCAACAGAAAGTAATAGTGACTTTTTAAATTTGAGTGATGGGTTTATGGGTTTAATTTTATGATTATGCTTTATATATCTGTGCTACAAATATACAACATTCATCATTAAAATTTTAAATGAAGCTGAAGTTGAACTGCCAGTATTTGTTAACTTGTAAATGGTAAGGGAGAGAACAGAGCAAAGGAGTCCTATGCTGGTGAATTGAACCACTGAGTGGATGGTGTTGCTTTTAATGACAGGAAGAGGATCAGGTGAGTGGGGTGTGAACAAGTGAGGGGGAAGAATGGTGATGAATTAAGTTTTGAACTGTTTAGATTCAGTTACCTATAATACATCTAAGTAAAATTTGGAGGTCATTATGACGTAGGACTGAATATGGAAAGAGGACTTTGGCCTTTACATAGATAGTTCTGGGAATCACTGGCATAACAGATAGGCTCTGAGGCCCCTGAAATGAATGAAATTACCTGGGGTGAGGGTAGAGGTTGAGTAGTAGAGGAGACTAGAAGGGAACTGGTATATACTTTTATATATGTCACAAGTTGGAAATCCCAGGGAGCTCTCAGGAAGTAAAGTATTAATAAATATAAGCCCTTGAACTGAAGTTTACGTACAATAAATTATGCAGGTCCTTCTTTGAGTGCCAGAATACACAGGCAAATGATGCAGAGAAATGTACAGGGAGTCTTTACAATTCCTGGTTTTATACTGGCTGCAAGAAAACCCCAAGTAAAGCTCTTCCTCCTGGATGTGGCCTGCTCCCAAACGATCATCTCTCAGTAAGTTTTTTTTAACACTAGAGCCCAGGGTATTCTGAAATGCTCCACTCTCTCTCCTGTCTGCCTTAAAGAAGCAAACAGTGCCTGTGTGAGCCACCTATGGAGAGGCCCAGGTGGCAAGGAAGTGCAGACAGCCCACAGGACCTACAGGCCTTGGTCATATAGCCACAACAAAGTGAATTCTGTCCAAACCTGAATGAGCTTGGAAGTAGATTCCTCCCCAGATGACTTTCCAGATGAGAACCCAGCCCGGCTGACACGTGGATTGAAGCCATATGAGAGCCAGAGAAGAAAAGCAAACTAAGCCACGCCCAGAATCCTGTCCCACAGAAACTGTGAGTTGATAAATACGTGCTATGTTATTTAAGGTGCTATGTTTGTAGTAATTTGTTATGCATCAGTAGAAAACAAGTGTGTGTGTGTGTGTGTGTTGTCTATATTCATCAAGACCTATGTGCATAGTGGGGAGGAAAGCGAAAAAGATGGCAGGCATATTTCTGTAGGAAGATTTTTTTTCCTGAAAGTTTAATGGTTAGGAGGAACCAGCCTTCTCCTCAAAGAATGTGTACATTAAAGCAGGAAGTTCCTATTCCATAAGGTGAATGAATCGGAAACATCAATTTCTGAACGGGCAAAGGAAGAGTGCTAGAACTTTGCTTGCAGATTGTACCACTTATTCTCTAAGCTTTCCATTTCATCATTTTGAGTTTCTACCCTTCACTTATGTGTCTCTCTTCTAGATAAGCATTCATAGTTTGCAAGAGGCAATAGCCAATGGCAGTGCTCTCCTGTTTGAAACCCAACTTACAACGAATAACATTTCTCCCTAGTTTAAAATGCTATAAAGCCTAAATTGGGCTGGTTAAGTAAACAGAATTAGTTCAGTTTTTCTGTGCCCCTGATATCACTGACTGATTGCTTTTACAAATTGGGTCAAATTGACAACCAAATAATAAAACCCTGGAATGCTTGGGGAACAGACAAAAAAAAAGTGATAATATTAGGAATTCTTTAGTATTAAATTGCCTTTAATATTAAGAAACTATTTATATCAGGCACAAGAGAGTATAAACCTGGACATCATGAATTCTTAGTAAAAAGAAATTCTCAATGAAATATTGGGCATCTTAAATGCCTTTCTTTTTCATGTGTCTTTCATTGATGCTACAAAGAACTCATTGAAGGTCAGCCATTCTTTTTGAGGTCTCCATAGTAACTGTGATCTTTAACCATATCTTTGATTTAGAACATCAAAATGTCAAAATTGATATCAAACTCATGAACACCAGATCAGGGCATTGGTACCATATTTGATGCAACATCAAAAGTACTCACTTGTTTGTTCTTGTGTGTTCATATTGTTTCTAGCTCTCTTTTTCTATTTTATGCCTTCCCTCATAAGGGACTTAACTTGGAAATCTTAAAATACTGACAATGGAGAACTTATCTGTAGGTGGAAATATGCCAGAACAGCTGGAGAAGTTGCTGATAAACTCAAGAGGAAGCCTCCAAAGCTGATTTTTACAAGGCAGGAGCAACTCACTGGTTGAACCATTAGATGAGAATTACAAAAATTAGGAGTGTGTGATCTGATTCTAGGAAGACATTTTATTTTTTTTAAAGGATGGATGTTATTTATGTATGTATGTATGTATGTATTTGAGAGAGCGAGCATGAGTGGGGGGGGTGGGGGGGACAGAGGGAGAGAGAGAAGCAGACTCCCTGATATGCAGGGAGTCCAACGTTGGGCTTAATCCCAGGACCCTGGGACCATGACCTAAGCTTAAGGCAGACACTTAACTGAGCCACCCAGGTGCACCTAGAAAGACATTTTAATCAGAGAGGGTAAGCTAGATGAATATTACAAAGAAAAAAGAATGGCAATATTCATTGGAAAAACAGAACAACTAGAGAAATAAATGCAGAAGGATTATATTAGCAAATGAAGTTGGAAACTGCCCTAAGAGTATAACAGGTGGGGGAAACATCAGACCTTCAAGGGAGCAGAATTCCTTTGAACTACTTATAGATGGTGACCTCAAAGGCTGGTAAATTCGGGAGACAGCCTCAGCTTTAACACAGCTGCTCTCTGGCATTATTAATGGCATGAGAATGGATCTATGAATTGGTAAAATAGTAACAGCTAAACCAACAGTTAAAAAATAGAAGTCTGCAAGTCATGAAGCCTATCCATCAATTATGTAAGAAAGGTTCCTTCTTGCTAGAAACGAAGACAAGGCAAGAATCCTCAGCTCATATTAATCTCAAAAACTCTTGTCTTTAACTCTAGTTCATTTTGATTTAAACTCAGCCTAGTTTGAGTCTCTAGTTTATGGTGCAAATCAGTTTTGTGATTTAGCTCAGTTCTCCCTATACCTTCCTCCCCAGCTGCACAAAGGGACTACTCTGGGAAGCTGAGAAAAAAGGTAAGATGAGGTTCTCAGTGATCCATCCAAGTACTGAAAAAACTCTCTTTCCAGTGGTCTGTTATTTATAATTATACCATTTGCCCTAAGGAAAAAAAGAGAAGAGTATGCTGCCTTTTCAATGATTGAGCTTAACTCACTAAGTAGCTCTCTATCGTAAAAAAAAAAAAAAAAAAAAGGAGCTACTTCAGGGCTCAGAAAAATTATTATTCTGAGACCAGTGCATGTCACACCTTAGTGTACATAATGATCACCTGGGGAGCTCGTTAGAACAAAGATTTGGCCCCTGTGCTCAGAGTCTCTTGGCAGAGATCTTCAGTGATGGTGTTTCCCTTATCCAGCCCACACCAAACCCTTACAGTGAGGCTTGGCCAGAGAAAATTAGGTCTGTAGGAAATTCTATATCTCTCACTTTTTTAAAACACATCTCAGTAGATGCTAAAAAGGTAGTATTGTCATGAATCAGTACATTGGCCTTATTAACATTTCTGTTAATAAAAACTTTCATATCTTACTAAAAGATGCTAAATATTATAAAACTTTTGTAAGATTGCTTAGCTTCATGTTTTTAGTAGGAGAATCTAAAATATCCCCACATTTCTGAGGGAAAAGAGGTGCTGATACTTACTGGACATCTACCATGCCCAGGCATAGTACTAGTCCTTTATTTCAATGATTTTACTTACTTAATCCCCACAATAGCCCATATGAAATAGGACTATGATCATCCTCATTTTATAAATGATATGAGATACAGAGAGATTGAGTCCCTTTATAAAACTGCATGGCTCAAAAGCAAATAAACTCAGATGTGAATCTCATTTCTCACTATTTTGTCACATAATCTGTCTCATTTTCTGAAATGCTTTAAATTGCAAATAACCCCAGGGTCATTATAGTTACACTTCCAACATCTTTTCTATCCTAAAAGGTAGGAAATCCCCCAATTGATATTATTTTATCTGTTCCCAAACTCAGAGCCTGGTGAAGACAGTATTGCCTTTCTTGTTCTTTTTCCTTTAGTGTTCACTGACAATCTAAACAAATTAAAATGCACATGAAAAGATGTCTCTGGTTCCCCATAAAAGTGGGTCAACAGTTCATTTATTCTATGCTTAATAACTGTTATCACCCCACTCCTTAATTTACTTAAAATATCCTCTAGGAATAAGGAATGGGAGAACTTTTAAGACACCATTTCATATGTTAAAGCCAAATTTATACTATTTAGGAAAAAAATGCTTTCAAATGCATCATAAAAATTTGGCCTCTTTGGACATAATACAATTATGAAAGAAACCTGTATGTTTCCCTTTTTCTTGAAAAGATCAGTAATTTTCAGCCCTATTACAAATTAATAAGTCCTTCTAAGAAGAAGAGGCTACTTTTTTATTGTCAGCTACCCCTAGTTTCTTAATCTATTCATGTATTCAACAAAACTTTACAGTATTCTTACTGTGTGTTCAGCATAAAGAATACACTGGTAAACAAAACTGATCAGGTGTCATCTCCACTTTCATGAAATCTGAAGGTCTTTCATGAAATCTGTGATCATCACTTGATTCCTCTAAATTTCTATATAAATTGTAGTGATAAATATGCTAAAGCAATCTTATGAAAGTTTTTAATTTAAATAGAAATGTTAATAAGGCCAATTCACTGATCCATAACAATATTGCCTTTTTGGCATCATAAATTTATGTTAATTGTGCAATTCAATCACAAAACTAAGATTTTCATGGCATTTTTCCCCCCTGGCTTAGAGTTTCAAGTTCCACATAATAGTAATAATATTAAATCTAGTAACATTAACAGGAGGAATGAGCTGTTAGATGTTTTATGTAGTACGATTTCTACCTTTAACTTACTAATTAGAGTATCTTTAGAAACTGGGGTAAACATGATTATATTGCTTATTTTTAGGTGTCTTTAAATATATAGATTTTTTTTTTTTTTTACAAAGAAGAGTTTTTAATCATCTCCTTCAAAGTTAACTATGGTCCTATCCAAACTCTTTTCTCTTCTTTTCAAATACTACCCTCTTAACACACTTCCATCTTTCATTCTTACAAAAAAAAATTCTCATTCAGGTGATCATTAATCAGAGGGTCAACTTTATTTGATAAAGATCTTATAAAAATACATTTGACAAAGACACTAAGAATATACAATGAGGAAAGGATAATCTCTGCAACAAATAGTGTCGGAAAAACTGGACAGCGACATGCAAAAAACAATGAAACTGGATCACTATCTTAACACCTTATACAAAAACCAACTCAAAATGGACTAAAGATGTGAACAAAGACCAGAAGCCATAAAACTCTTAGAAGAAAATATATGCAGTAAGCTCCTTATATTGGTCTTGGCAATGATTTTTTTGGATTTAACAATAAAAACAAAGGCAACAAAAGGAAAAATAAATAACTGGGACTATATCAAACTAAAAAACTTCTGTACAGCAAAGGACCATCAACAAAATGAAAAGGTGACCCATTGAATGGGAGAAGATATTTGCAAATCAAATATCTGATAAGGGATTAATATCTAAAATATATAAAGAATTCATACAACTCAATAGAAAAAAAAACCCCAAGCAATCCAATTAAAAAATGGTCAGATGATCTGGGTAGACATTTCCAAAGGATATACACATGGCCAACAGGTACATAAAAAGGTGCTTAATTAGCATCACTTATCATCAGGGAGATGTAAATCAAAACCACAATGAGATATCACCTCACACCTGTTAGAATGACTATTATTAAGAAGACAAGAAATAAAAAATGTTGGCATGGGCGCCTGGGTGGCTCAGTTGGTTAAGCAACTGCCTTCGGCTCAGGTCATGATCCTGGAGTCCCTGGATCGAGTCCCGCATCGGGCTCCCTGCTCGGCAGGGAGCCTGCTTCTGCCTCTGACCCTCCCCCCCTCTCATGTGCTCTCTCTCTCTCATTCTCTCTGTCTCAAATAAATAAATAAAATCTTTAAAAAAAAAATGTTGGCATGGATGTGCAGAAAAGGGAACCCTCATGCACTGTTGGTGAGAATGTAAATTGGTGTAGTCTATGGAAACAATACGGAGGATCCTCAAAAATTTAAAAATAGGATGACCATTTGATACAGAGGTTCCACTTCTAGGTATTTATCTGAAGAAAGTGAAATCACTAACTGAAAAAGATATCTGTACCCCCATGTTCACTGCAGCATTATTTATAATAGCCAAAACATGGAAACAACCTAAGTGTCCATCAACAGATGAATGGATAAATATATAAATATATTTATGTATGTATATTTATATATGTATATATGCATATATTATGTATATATACTTCTTATACATATATATTTATATATATAAAATTCAGCCATAAAAAGGAAGGAATACCTGCCATTTGCAACAATGAGAATGGACCTCAAGTGCATTATGGCATGTGGAATTTAGATAGACAAATACGGTATGATCTCACTTATATATGGAATCAAAAATGAAAACAACACAAAACAAACTCATATACAGAGAACAGAATGATCATTGCCAGAGGCAGGAGGTTAAGGGGTGGGCACAGTGGGTGAAGGTGGTCAAAAGTTACAAACTTCCAGTTATAAGATAAATAAGTCCAGGGACGTAATATACAGCATGGTGACAATAGTTGATGTATTGTATCTCCAAATGATGCTAGGAGAGTAAAAGTTCTTTAAAAAGTTCTCATCACAGAAAAAAAAAATTGTAACTCTGTAGTGATGGATGTTAACTAAACTTATTGTGGCATTCATTTCATAATATGTATTATATATAAATACACAATTAACATATATTACACAACATATATATCAAGTCACCGTATTATATAATATATATTATATATCAAATTATTAGGTTGTATACCCAAAACTAATACAATGTTATATGTCAATTATTTTTTTAATAAAAAATGCACTGAGAGTTGTCTGTAGTGACTCTAAAACAGAATAAAGCAGGGACAGATAAGTTAAAAGCAACATTTCATAAGTGCATTAAATATAGATATATGAAAAATGAAATTTGATTATGTGTCCATTAAAATCCTTATTAGGTTTATAAGCTTTAAATAAGAGTGACAAATAGACACATAAAAATACCCGAAGCAAAAAAAAAAGATGAGAATCACTCATTTAAATGAGCTAGAACAATGAAAAGAAACTGCAGTTGAGTATTTTTGAAAGTATAGAATTGACCTGATTCCCCATGACACTATATTGATTTCTATCATCCGCTTAATACAAGGGACTTTGTATACAGTGAGTGATAGATGTGTCCTTGTTGCGTATTACCTGTGAAATAGGGATGCATTTTACACTGCCTATGTTTTCATAGAGGAAAGCAAATTTCTGCTCCACTTCACCAGAAAGGAAAAGTATGAGAGGGATAACTGCCATACTTCTCCTTCCTTCCTTTTTCTCCATTCACTGAAACTGGAGTGATTTACCTGAGGGATAAGTTTAAGAGAAAATCTGAATATAATTGAATGTACTTTGTGCACTTTTTCAGAGCCACACTCTGATACATGCATTCTTTTCTGCTCTCTGCACTATGGTTAAGCTCTTAAGAGCAGCCTGTATCTCTCTGGGAGTATCAGTTCTTATCCATTCAAATCTGATTAATTAATTTAGCTAACTCATTTGGTCACAGATCAAAAGTCATTCTCTCTGATAAACTTTATCAATAATAAAATTAATATTTGGTGCTGCTCCATTCGTCAGTTCTCAAGTAGTTACAAACTCAGAAGGAAGGGACAAATATGAGTGTCATTTGTTGAGCTCCTACCCTAAAATTCTTGTATTACATATTCAATTTGTTGCCGTTAGGAATGTCTATTTCTTTAGAGAAGAATTCTGAATAGTTTTTAGGCAACGTCAAGCATAAAATTCACTAAATGGTCACACTTACGAAAAGGATGATCCAAGTTTAGTGTAAATGTCAAGAATATATAATCATAGATATAAATGTAGAGAGGGAGAAATGATAGTTCTTTTCAATATAATTTTCAGTAATAACTTATCCAGTTTATGAAGAATTGACATGGGCGCCTGGGTGGCTCAGATGCTTAAGCATCTGCCTTCAGCTCAGGTCATGATTGCAGGGTCCTGGGATTGAGCCCCATGTTGGGCTCCTGGCTCAGCAGGGAGTCTCCTTCTCCCTCTGCCTCTGCCCTCTGCTCATGCTCTCTCTCTCAAATAAATAAATAAAATCTTCTAAAAAAAGAATTGACACATTAAGCTTATGCAAAATTAATCAAATTTTTCAAACCTGTATCATGACAGGAGAAACACTACTAAGTTTTATATTGATTATTTAACCATAATTCATTTATTTCAGTTTTTGGTTATAGTTCTTTTGGTTTAAGAGTTTCATTATGATCATTGTACTCAAATTTTTTTTTCCTTTCACCGGTGACAAAATTGTGTGTGGGTAATGTACGTGTACACACACACACATACACACACACGAACTAGAACAATTGAATTTTTAAGTTACTTACTGTCGAGAAGGTCTTTCCCTGGAAAAGCATGCTTTCTAACCTTTATATTATTGAATAGAAATTCTTTGAGTAGTTTTAACTTTACACCCCACTAGAAGGAGAACTATAAGCAAAGTAATCAGACCCACATAACAAACATTTCCTTCCTCATCATCCAAAAACTAGCATTCCTCTTAGCCCATAAGAACCAAATTTTAGTATTTCCTCATATGTATTTGTTCACAAGAATGCTATGAATACCTAAATACACAGCATATATACACAGAGATACACAACATTTCTTGTTGCATCCTCTCACTTGCATGTGCACATGTACACACAGTACAAACAGGGGTACATTGCTCCTTTTTCTCTGGTAAGTAAGCATTTGCATGCCCAAACAACTGTGAGGAAACTAATCCATTAAATGCCAATTGCTTGCATACAATAATTTCTTTTTCAAATGATGTTTTGTGTTAAGATAGCCCTTGGTTTACTGTTCTTTGTTCATCTATACCTTAAAATTTCAAATATGTTAAAATTAAAATATGTTGTCTGGGCTTTTTCTCTATTTTCTCCCTGGGTGACCCACAATTTTACAAATTATGTATACTCTGAGCTCCTAGATAGATAGATAGATAGATAGATAGATAGATAGATAGATAACATATTCTCTATAAAGTAGAACATATTCTCTATCTATCATCTACCTATCTATCTGTCATCTATTCAACTATTTATCTTGCTGTCTGTTGGATATCTCTAACATGTCTAAAATTGAATATACAAAGTCAACATACCAAAAAGTGAATTTGAATCCTTCCTCTCACACATGCTCACCTTATGTTCCCTATCTCAGAAAGGGCATCTCTACCTAAACCAGAGATTTTGCTTTCATCCTGGTTACCTTCCTCTCCTTACCTTATCATATGCTTCATATCTGATTAGTAATCAAACTTTAATCTCCCTAAACATATTCTGTCTGTTCATAGACAATCAGTTCTCACTAGATTTTAACCAGTTTCTTGATTTATTTCCAATCTGTTCTTTCTGTAACCTCTACCAACCCACCCTCCATCTTAGTGTCAAAATTATCTAACACCCAAATATGATTATGTTGACTCTCAAAGAGTTATAGGGATCATCCCATTTCTGACATCACTATGATATGGAGAGATTAGATAATTTGGTAATTTAAGGGAATGAACACTCTTACCTTCCTATCTACCGCTCTTTAAATTATACCATCATGTGATGTTCTAAAACAAAAAGGAGTAGACTGATCAGTAAGAAAGGCATTCCTATAATGCATGTTTTGGTTTAAGGATGAAAACTAGTCGCTGCTTTTTCTGTTTGGTGGAAGGAAATAGTTGAGGCCCTCCTGAGTCAGCAATTGTGCAATATTGTCCTGACTATTTCAGGCCCTGATTTCTACAACTTGATATAACGCTATAGTTTGCAAATCTTCACTTCACCAATAAACTGCCAAGTTATTTAATTTCACATAGCTCATTCATTCAACATAATTCCTGGAGCAAGGTGGCCTAGGATCTCTTGCACCTAACATCCTCTGTCTTCACATCAGAGCTCAGCATGTAGGAGTCATATGTGCGGAGGGGTTGTCCTCCAACAACCGCTCGTCCAACATGAAGCTGTTATCAGCAACAGAACCAAGCAGAGGAAGCAAGTTTATAAGATCACACCAACATCCTAGTCCCCAGTCAGGCCTCTGTGGTTTTAAAAGCTACAAATTCTGCTAACAGCAAAGATTACATATCCTGTTTTTCTGTTTTACTATGGCCTTCTAGTTTATTCCCCAACTCCTATATCGGTCAGTTCCTTACTTCCAATGATCACCAAAGGTCAAAGTCAAACATGCTCTGCTTTACCCAGTGATACGTGGATTCCTATCAAAGTCACACTTGATTCCTTAGACACACTTCAGCCTTGAATGCTCCTTTACTCTCATCTTTTCCCAATCTTGTGAATTCATTTTTCTATGCCATCAAACACTTTTCCATTATTCTGCCTTTCATAGAAACTTGACTTTACCTTCAATTTGATCATTTTCTTAATGAACCCTCACTAAACAATTCCTAGGGAGTTACACACCTGTCTTCTTCTCACTGACAATTCTATACTACTGTTCTAAATCATTTCTGAGCCTCCTATGTCCATCATTTGCCTTATATATTTCTAATGTTTCAGTGCTCTCCAATATCCCCAGAGCCCCAAAGCCACACTCCACCTTCCCTTTGTTCTACAGACAATCAGAATCACTTCTTTATTGAGATCAGAGTTAGCTTCTGATCAGAGTTGTTGAAGGAAAGTTGAAGACTTACTCTCTCTACATCAGAATTTCTTTTTAACTCATCCAGATCTTCTTCTCTCTTGCCTCAGGCAAGAGATACTCTTACCCTTTCCAATGTCACATCTTTACTTGCACATTATTACTAATTTCAGAACCTTGCTTAATTGATCTTCATCTTTAGTCACATTTCCATTGACTTCTTTTTGATTCACCAACATAAAAGTAAATAAGTAAATGTATTGAAAAGCATAAATGTGTATATGACTGACTATCTTTCCTGTCCCTTGCTGACCATTTCTTTATAGGTTAGAGATATCTTATGAACACCACAAATGTGTGTGTGTTCTATTCCTAGCTAGTTGATGGCCTTGAATTGGAAATTCCAGCTCAAGAACTGCAAATGTAGAATGTGGCCACCAGTCAGCACGGAGGGAGTGGTTTATTGGTTCCAACCTTTACTCCTTGGTCATGTTTCGGAGCTAGACACTGGGGTCTAACACTAAACTGTAGGCAGTAAGGGCTGACTTAGTAGGGATGTTGTCTCCACTCTTGAGGGTGGGGTTATGGATTTCTCTGAGGCCTAAGTAATGGTCAGGATAAGCCATGCTCAGTTTCTGGGCTGACGTTTTATCACAGCCTTTTTCAATTTTCAAATGAACTGGGGTTCGGGTTGGTGAATTTTTTTTTAACCGATCTCTGATTTAAGTAAATGCGGTTGTATTAAGTACATGGAGGTTTTTCTCTAAAATGTGTCAAAGACATCATAATTATCAATAGTTTTGCTTAACTAGAAACATACAAATAGACTGTATAAAAAAGGATCTAAAAACAATCAAGAAAACCAAGAATTTGAGGAATGTTTCCTATCTATGCAGAATCCATTTTACAATTCAAATCTTATCAAGAATAGGCCATTGTGTTTTATGTGCATTTAATTTAAGCACTCATAAAATGCTGAAATCATCCATGATACTACTTTATATTCTAACACTGGAAATAAAACAAGATTATTTTTCTTTCTTTTGCAAAGAGCAAAGGGTTTCAGAATCAACTTTGTCTTCAAGCATCAGCAAAAGCTTGCTGACAAGATATTTTGGAACAACTTGCTATTAGGAAGGAAGTCTGAGTAGGAGGATGAGAAATAGCTCATGCCCATATGACACATACAAGTTGTGAATGTGTTCAAAGTCCATGATGTAGAACATAAAAGGATGTAACAATTTATCTCAGTGACATAAAGGACCTTATTCCATTCTTTTGTTTTTAAGAGCTCTATGCTGAACTAGATTTTCTTTCCCTCTTTTCTCATTTACCTGATGGTTATAAACATTACAATTTATAACATCATGAGAAAATGTAGAACCTGTCAAAATATCTTGAATAAACTGCATGGATTTTCATGTTGAAGCCATTTGACCCTGTTTCTCTAGGTACATGGCAAAAACATTGCTGCGTGAGAAATATCAGTAAACTCTTTTTTTTTTAAATCTAATAACTTATGCTTTTATAGTTACTTTATCTAAAACTGTCATGAGGGCTTTATATGTAAACTCTGCATCTCATAGCAGTTGGTAGCAAAAAAACTTCACAAAAACAAAAATCCTAAAAACACTACTGTCAAATTATTACTCTAGGAAAAGAGATAATCAAATGATTCATTTCTTTAACATTATAGTACACAGAAATTGGAAACCCATCCAATATCTACTCAACAATTCTTGAGCTTCTGTATTTTTTGAAATTCTGACAGGTATTTGAGGAATCCACAAATGAATGGGCCAAAAGCCTCTATAATCCTATTTTTATCAAGCTATATCCCCTATATTTACACTTATCTCTATCCTCTAGCAAAGACTCTCCCCTTTAAGCCCTCATAATTTGAATTTCCTTATGGAACAAAATTTGGTCATTCTTATATCACAGTCATATATTTCCTTATACAAATCATCTGACTAGCTTGTAAGACGTTGAGTTCCTTGAGGGCAGGAACAATACCATATATATCTTTCATCTTCTACAATACAAGGCTTAGTACCTTAACTTCCGTAATAAAATCTCTTATGCCCATCTCACAGGGAAATTTAGAGGGAATGCCAGATGAATGGTATAAATGTTTAAGAGTTATGGGGAAAAAGAGGAAGGGAAGGCAACTTCCACCTTCAGGCCCCACAGAAGCTTATGGAGAGGCAGCATTTGAATTACAGACCAAGTGACATCCTTTGATTAGTAACATTAAGATGTATACTTTTCTAAGTTTTTAAATTTACATTACTAAATTAGCCAATGGGGAAAAGAGACATTCACAATTTTGTTTTATTTATTTATATGAATTATAAGATTAGTGCATACTTGTTTCAATTCTATATTACATGATTACATGTTTATTCCATCCCAAAACTTAATAGAATAAAACAACAACTATTTTATTTTATTCATGATTTCGTGGGTCATGGATTCAGGTACGGCATAGCAAAGAGGCTTATCTTTTCTACACAATGTCTGTGTCTCAACTGGAGTGGCTCAAACATCTGGAGATGACTAGGATGGCTTGCCTGGGGCCTCTGTTCTCCATGTCTGTGGGATTCCCTGGTTCTTCTCCACAATGTTCTTGGAGATGCTGACTGGAATGCCTGGCATGGCTGGGGGGCTCACCCAGCCACTTTCTTACTAACTTGAGCATACTCATAGCAAGATGGTCTTAGGGAATGTATGGTAGCAAGAAAACTTCAATGGGCATTCCCACTCAAAAGGGGGAAAGAGGAGAAAGTAGTAACCAGTCCATAACAGTTCTGAAATCTAGCCAGGACATCAATGCCAGTTCCTTAATTAGAGCCCAGTCCTGCTTTCTTTGAGCTGTTTTCTATGGTTTTAAACTCTACTCTCCAGCTTATTGGCTTCACACTCTTTAAGCATCTTTCCTTTTCCATAGGAAATGGCCCATGTTGGCAGCTTTTTAACTTTTTCACCCTGCTTTCTGCCTGTAGAAAGTTTGGGACGCTATGATATTTTTCTTTTGAACTGACCCTTTTTCATTTAATATAGGTGTCAGTGTCTCCACAATTATAATTGTCCTAAAACCATTGTTGTTTTCTCAGGAATATTACTGATGTTTATTAGACAAAAGCACATCACAAATGTCTTTGAAATAGGTGGCTCTCTGTCTTGGGCTGAGAGTCAGGGTGCTGTGGCACAGCACCCTTAAAAATCCATAAAAACCCTCCAGGAAAAAGGGTCTAATAGGCGAGCTTACAGCTTTGTTGTCCTTGTTGTCATCTTTGTCTAGTGGAGAGGGTCTGTGAGGAATATCATTAGATCAATCTCCAGTCTCAATAAAGGGTTCAAGTTGCATTCCTGACTCCATCTTTAAACTGAGTTGGTATTTTATTAGTAGGTTGCTGGGTTGATCATTACCCTAAGGCCATTTCTTACTTTGTGATCCTTATTCTAGATGGTCAACTTTCCCTCACCTAACTCTATAGTCCCTCTAAAATCTGCTAAAAAGTAAACACTTCCTCCAAAATTTTATCTCTTTTCTCATATTTTGCCATATGTAGTTAGAAGAAGCCAGTTAGCATTTGCAACCTTCTCCTTAGCCAGATCAATGAGTTCCTAAGGTAACCTTTCTGTTTTCCATGTTATCACAGGTAAGGCTAATATTTCTGCCAATACATAACTTGAGCTCCCTTTCCTCCAGCTTCCAATAATAATTTCTATGTTATCCTTTAAGTCTTCACTGACCCCGTGTGTCCTTGCAGCCTTTTTCCACTACCAGTCTCAAAGTGAATGTCTCTGTCTTCATTTTTTTTTAAATGAAAATCAACCCAGTTCTGATTCCAATAACTGTATCAGTCAGTATTCAATCAGAGATGCAGAAGCACTATGTGTTATGTATTGGGAAAAAGAAATGTATTATAGAAATTAGGACTTCCACAATTGTGAGAGAAGCTAGAAATGTAAAAATAAAAAAAAAATAAAGGAATCATAATTTCAGAGAAAATTACCTAACCATCCCTGTCAGAGGTGAATGAGTTGGTTCGTACATGGAAATCTAGAAGCTATGCACATCAAGCTGCAGAACTGGGGTCACAAAAGGAGGCAGGTGTAGAAATCTATGCAAGGTTATTGCTTCTTTCTGTTTTCTCTGTGAGTTCACTGTAAAACATCTGGTGGTGAGCCTAGGGCTGATTTTCGCCAGATTGTCAGTCAGGAAGGAGAACTAGACACAGAGATGGGAAGAGAAAGGAAAAAATGGGAAACCACTTGCAGCTCTCTATCTCTCATTGCCTGTGGCTAATAATGACCATTAGGGTATAATGCCTGTGCTTTGCTTCCACTTCCAGAACACACATACTACTTTTGGTCAGTTAGAACATAGAACCACCCAGGGAAATGGCTTCTGGAAAGCATAGCTCCCCACTTAATCAAGTTGATAAGAGAAGAGTACATAACTATAGTCATTGAAGAAACTGTGAAAATTACAAAAACATATAAAGAAGCAGAATAAAAATTATCCATATGATCAGGACTGAGAGGTAAATGCTATTAACAACAGATCTTTACTCTGAACACTTCATTTTATTATAGAGGATTTAACATTGGCAACATAGTGATTATGAAGTACAACATAGTGCTTAAGGGCCAGGTTTTGGTTTGCTTAGCCAGGTTTGAATACCAGATTTCTCACTAATAAGTGTATGACCTTGAACAAAATAATGAACAAAATAATGAACCTCTCTTTACTCTGTTTATTTTATCCAAAAGGAAGATTAAAAAAATAGAACCTATCTATGGTATAGCCTTCCAACAATGTCCATGTCCTAATCCCCAGAACCCGTGGCTATATTAGGTTTATGGAAAAGGGGCATTAAGACTGAAAATGGAACTAAGTTTGCTAGTTAGCTAGTGTGGGTAGTTTATCCTGAATTATCCAGGTAGACCCAATGTAACCACAAGCATTTTTACAAGTAGAAGAGGCAGGAGAGAGACAGGAGTTGTGGTCATGTGAAAAGGACACAGCCTGACCTTTCCAGACCTTTCCAGCTTTGAAGATGTAGAGAGTGCCACGAACCACGGCTAGAAAGAATCCAGAAAAGGGAAGAAAACAAATTATCTCTAAAGCCTCCAGAAGGACACAGCCCTGCCAATACCTTGAGTTTAGCCCAGTGAGACCCATTGTGGACTTCTGACCTCCAGAACTGTAAGAAAAGAAACTTGTGTTGTTTTAAACCATTACAAGTTATGGTAATTTGTTATAGCAAGAATAGGAAATATATACACTACATCATGGGAGTGCTGTGAGGATTAAATGAGATGATACATGTAATCATGATTAAAATAGGTCCTAGCACATGGTAACTGCTCAATACATGTGATTGTTTGCTATCAAAGATTATAATTTTCCCACTGATGTATGTACGTATATATATATCCACATCTACATCTGTATCTATCTATATAAAATGTCTCCCCTGTTGTTGGACAGTTAAGTTGTATTCAATTTCTTGTTATTAGAAAAATGTTTCAATGGAAAAACTCAATGGAGACCTTGTTTGTCTTGATGCCTATTATAGACTCAGTGAGACACATAGTAGGAGCTCTATAAATATTCATTAAATAGATAAATGAAGAAATGATCAACATATTTGTGCCTATATATATTTTCACATTTGTCTTTTGTCTTTAGGCTAGATTCCCAGAAATGGTATTACTGGATCAAAATGAGCTGAACATTTTCATGCTCTTTATACCTACTGCCAAATGGATTTTCAGAAAGGTTACACCAATTTACACTCCCACAGCATTGTATGAATGTGACTTTGTCATCCTACCCATGTTAACATTGAATATCCTACATTTTAAAATCTCTGATAACTTTTTGCCTATTTTTATCATTCCTTTAATTGCATTTTTTGATTATTTATAATGTTGAAAAAACTCAATGATTTTACTAATTATTTGCCTTTTTAGTAATTTCTTTTGTGAATTCTGTGATGATTATTTTCATATTACAAATTATTTTAAAGATAAGGAACATAAGGAAGGTACAGAAAATAAGCTCTCCTGAACCCTCCAGCAAAGTTTGACAAATGTTAACAACTTTACGATACTAGCTCCAGTTACTGATTTATTTATTTTTGAAACAGATCATGATAGCTAAGTTTGAAACATCTTCTATTCTCCTTTTCCCCTTTCTCTCTCCCTAGGGAGTATTTCTGCATGTTTTTGTTTATGCTTTTGTACTTTAATGTGTTCACACACAACACACGTGCACACACAATTAGTATGAATCATCTATTTGCTTTTCCAGCGTGCTAGTATTTTTCATATTAATCAATGAGTACTTTGTGTCATAGGATTTAACTCTGTTTCTCATATTTGCTGTACACATTCTCCCAGTTAGTCATTTTAATTTTATTTGTTTCTAAATTGATTTTTAACAGATTACATTTATTTGATAGTATAGAATTGTATGGAATTAGTAGTAAAGTTACATGGTTTTCTTTCATATATTTAGTTTAATGGCGAATCCTGAAGGTAGTAATTATTAACACTTTCTGATTCATGATTTCTGATCTTAGAATAAATTGCCATAAATAGAGGCTGATAGCAGCTATTAAAATCTGTATTATTTGATTATCTTAACATGGAATTTGCAAAATTTAAGATCTCTTTAGGTCTTATATCTTGGTTAATTCTCTTTTACAACATTAGCTTATAGTGGACGCTGAAATGATAGTGGCGTAATTAAAACTTATCAAAAGAAAAACAAATTCCAGAGATGTTCCAATATTCATCAAATTTTAAGTAATATTAGGAGAACACACTTTTTCTGAGCTATTATAAGGAAAGGAGTAAAACATATGACTTTCAATGGTAGACTTCCCTGATCTTAATGGATAGGATAGAAATCATTCAACAATGTTTAAAGGCTGTGATATTTTCATGAAACATAAAAATGAATGTAATCAATTAGATGTAAGGTATAATAAAATGGCTTCCTAGTATATTCAGGCAAGAGATTATAAAAAGGATTTAAGAATAAAAACTTTATTTTAAAATATCAGACAAAATTCTGTCAGTACTTCCTCTAAACGGATAACATCTAATCAATGGGTAAAAATCTAGGAATCACCTTCCCTTGAATTTTCCTTAGATGTAAACTACCAGAAAAGAGAAGCAAGATGAGCCAAAACATTGTTGTAGACATTTGTGGAGAAAGACACAATTTCCCCTGGCCCCCAGAAAACATATAAAAATATGACCATTTGTTGGACAAAAAGAATAAGTTATCTTAAAATCTTTCATTGGAAAGTGTGTTCAAGGTGAAGGAGCTATGTTTATATATGTTCAGAAGTCAGCAGACAAAATACAAGGGATATATTTCTACATTTGAAGATAGCAATTACCTAATATCAAGTATTTTAAATTTTTGAACATAGGCACACAAAACAATACAAAGCTGCTGCATCTAATGTTACCTCTTTGACCATAGAGCCAATAAAAACAAAATAAAAATTAAAGGATGAATGGCTAGAAATTGGGCTTAGCTGATAATATCACACAGAAATATTTCATTTTTTAAAATGTGAAATTTAAATACATTTCAATAAAGTAAACAACCAGGCACAAATAAAGTCCATAATTGGAAGTAAATGATAAATAGAAGAAATTAAAATGTGCCTTCGGTGAACTCTCTGTTAAGAAAGTGCAACCATTTAACCTATTCACTCTGATTTGAAATCTGTGCCCTTGAGCTTTCTGTCAGCCAGCTCTGCTGGGAACCGGCAAAGGAGCACAAATGAGACGAAACTTAGATGCTATTGCTTTCCTCTAAAAACGACTCATCAATTTAAAACACTTGGGCAAGTGAAACTGACAAATGGCTTTCTACACTGCATATACCTAAGAGCTATGAAAATGATAATAATTTGCTTTGTACTCCTCTAGTCATGTAATAAGAAAGCTTACAAGTTTCATAAGAGATAGGGCACTATTGTGGGAAATAGTTTCAGGAATGAAAACATTAGAAGGTAGACTATTTATAACTTTATATAATCTGATGTAAATATGCACTGGCAATGGGATAGCCAGACTTGAATTTGGAAACTTCTTACTGTTATTCAGAAAGCTCTCTACAGTTTCATTACAAAGGTTCTTGTTGTGTTTTTTTTTTTTTTCTTTCTTTCAGGATTAAAGTGTATGGCAGGCTATCTTTAGTAACCTGACCTAATGGTCTCTTTCATCCACTCCTTCCCAAAAGCCCACCCTAATAGAAGGAACCTTTCCCAAGTGCCCTGGGAAGAAATCTCCTTGGGAAATTCTTCAGAAGGCTATTTAGGGAACACATGGTACTGAAATAGTTTCTGAGGAGATGCATTGGCTTTTCTTGAGGGAGGGACTGTCTGGGTCTCCCTTGCCAAATTCTTCTGCGGATAGTTCTTTGCTCTCTCTGGTCTTTAGCCTGGTGGAACTTTATTTATTCCATTAGATTTACATAATTTAGTTTTTACAGAAAGAGATTTCACATTCAACACTCATTTATAGTAAGAAATTTGGAAAAAGAAGCAAAAGGGAAAACCTGAAGAGAAGGGGTGGGGAGATGTGACTGAAATTCAAAAAGTTTAGAAAGTGAGGAAAATACGGAGTTTAGGGTGCCGCCAAATGGACACTCAGACGGATGCCAGAGAAGGTCTCTATGACACCTTCTGACGGCTGCTGAATTGTACCAAGATGAACATATATTTTATTAAATATATATCTTGGGTGAGATCTGGCCTTTCTGGCAGAAATTATAAAATAAGGGAGTTGGAATTTTTAATTACACTCCTAAGCTACATCTTACTTATTTTTAAAGAGTTTTTGTCTCTAACTCCTTAGCAAATACATTACCCTAAGAACAATACAGTTCTAAAGATACTGGCTTCATTTCTAAATATGAGATAGTTTCATTTTGTTCTCTTTTTTTCCAGGCCACATCCCTAACTGTGGCCAGTTTGTGCTGCGACAGCCATAATCTTTTAAAAAATAAGCTTACATTTTTAAAAGAAACCTTTAAATTGGATTTATCCTAAAGCTTTCCAGACAATCCAGTTGCCCAGGTCTTGCAATTAATCATGAAAACAACATGGAAAATAAAGCACGTAGACGAACGTGGAAACTTTCACTACCCATCCTATGCTAACCTCAATTTCAGAACTGATGATGGGGAATTCCTTGTTGTTGAAGACTGATAATATCCAATTCAGGTATTTCCATCAGAAAGACAAAGATCCTCCAAATCAAATATTATCTACATGAAGAAAAGAAGGAGAGGCTCAAACGACAAGCTCAGCTCCTGACTAATTGCCACAATAAGACAATGTGTGGCTTTGCTGCTAGAGAGCTAAATTGGCACACTGTACGTTCTCGTTGGAATTAAAAGATGGCTGGGGGGGGAGGGGAATACAAGAATACTCTTATAAAAAAAAGTTAGGAGGTAATCTCGTTATAAGTTTTCCAAACTTCCCTACTGAATGTTTGTTCCAAACTTTATTTAAATAGCATGTTACAGCGATACCTCATTTACATGGTATGTCAAAGTGTTATAATTTCCACATTTCTAGATTCCCAGGTCCAAGAGACAGCATTGCATAATGAAGGGAAAGGTTACAAGATTTCTAGGAATGAATTTCAGTGTAAATAATAACCAGTTATTTTATCAACCTTCCATGGACAGTGAGGTATCTACGATGTGTTGGCTATTATATACTCAATGTTTTTATCCTCCGTGGATTTAGGCACTTTTAGTAAACGTGGAAAGGAGATTCATTATACTATGGAGTATTTCTTTTTTAATTCTGTTACTTTTTTTTTTTTTGCATTTGCGTTTTATCACAAAATTCATCTAAGCATAGAAATGGTTGTTTCTCATTGGGGAGTCTATCTGCCAAAATGTTATTGCTATAGGAAATGTATGTCACATTGGATTATCACTTGGCACTATCAAGCCAGAACAGTGTGAGCTTTAAACTTGGTTTAAAGAAATCTAATTAGTATCAACTGAAAAAGAAGATCCCTAAAGATATTTCTTTCTTACTTCCCCTAATATAAAAGGTGAATTGTGATAAAATTATTAATCAGTAATCATTTTAGCTACTCAAAATCAAATGTGACACTTTCCCAACATATTATTCTTAGTAATAGGCAAATTTCCTTAAAACAAACTTAAAAATATAGAGGGGGATAATGAATGAATAGAAATTATTATTCCTAGTGAACAGCAACCATAAGGACACTGGTGAATGAAAATATTATAAGGCTCTAAGGCATTTGTATCTGTGCCCAGCACAGTTCTCCACACAAATTTAGTGGTGTTTAGTTATTCAACTAATAATTTATTGAGGAACTACTATGTGCCAGATACTGTATTAACAAAGGAAATGCAAAGATTCACACACATATATGTATTTATATATAGACATACATATCTGCACATATATACACACGTTTATACAATGATATGTACGTGTTTGTGTGCACATATATATGCATGTACACACAAGTAAAAGGATGAGATAAAAAGAAACACACGAAGATCATACTCTTCAGAATCTGACATACTTGAATGTTTCATGAACAGTGTTGAGCCTCAATTTTTTCATCTATGAATGGGAATGACAATATTGCCCACAGAGGATTTTTTTAAAGCATTAAAAGAAATAAGAGATGCAAAGACTTTAGCTCAGTGTTTGCCACATGAAAGCAAAAGAGAGCTATAGTTGTTATTATTTTGTTTTCTTCCGGGAGACTTCTTGGAGGAGGTGCTGTATAAGCAAGCATTAGGAGATGGGAATATGAAGGAGTTCCATTTAAAAATATGAGTATACTGTAAGTAGAGAAGGAGAAAGTCATTCAAGAACAGGTATGAACTTCTACCACCACCAAGTAGTATATGACAATTTACTATTCCATGTGAAATAAAATTCTAAGACTGGAAAGAGGGTATTTTTTTAAAAAAAGAAATTACTGTTTACAATGAAATAAAGATGTCAGCTTAGAACTATTTAAAATACACTAGAGAAATTAAAACCTAATTAGTGAGGAAGATATATTATTTATTCAGGAAAGTTTAGGGAAGATGAGGAAGAAGCAGGAATTTAAGCCATCATCCATAATTTTAAATTTAAAAAAATGTTTCTGTGATTAAAAATATGAAAATATTTTGGTTTAAGTGGATCCTAGAATAAACCAATTACACACACTCGCCTGCCCTTGCCCCTCCCTCTCTCTTATTTAAACTAATATTTCACATTTCTGCTTATTTATGTTTCTTCTTTTAAATTGGTTTTTCCATAACACAAATCTTATCCTTTGGGGTGATTGCTTTCAGGTAAGAGAGATGTGAATTTATATTTAAATTGGGAATCTTTGTAGTATAGAATTTCATCTATATATTATCTTAAAGACATGAGTTTAGGCAGGGTCACTCTGAAAAATTTCTATGAAAGCATTTCACAGAGAGCTTTGAAGCATTATAAATGCTCTGGCATGACATCTGGGGGTGGTATTTTGAGAACAGCAGACTTCTATAAAACACACACACACACACACACACATTTGTAACTATTCTACCATAGACAAAATTAGGTAGGAGCTATTTTATACATATATAATAGTTGAAAATAGGAATTGATAGAAAAAAATAGATGATGGAAATGGATTAGAGATAGAGGTGGAAACGAAAATCCATTTTGTACAAGCTGCTCATTCATGAGCTCTGGCTACTTAGGGTCAGTCTCCTGAGTGTATAACTTAATATCACCTCCTCTCTCTTACAGATCATTTGCCTTCTACTTATTGAATCAAAGTGAGCTAATGACTTTATTGAGTTTTAGTATAAGTAGTTTTATGGGAGTAGACTTATACTGGCTTTCATCCTTGAGTTATGCCCCTGCCCCCCTGCCATAACTCTCCATGTTGAATTCTTGACCTTTTTAATAGAACCATCTCAAATGCCGCCCTCCCAGGAAGTCTTTCCTGATACTTCACACATTTTAGATCCCTGTAAATTCCCACAGCCTTTTGTTTATACTTCCTGAATGATGGATTTGTCATGTCTTTTTTTTTTTTTTAGTTGGGGGAGAGGTATTCCTTCCTTTCCTAGAAACACTTTGTGAGAAAAACTGGCATAGAACAGGATCTTGATAAACATTTGTTGAGTTGCTTTGAATTGAACGAAATTTGTAGACAACTTGTAAGCTGAATGGTTTAACAGTACCTTTCTAAAAGCCCATTTATCTGCTCTATTAATAGTAGCTATGCACTATCTTCCTAATTCTAGTAATATGTATACAGACATAAATGAGCTCATCACTTCACATATTAGAATTACTAATTTTTCATTAGTTTTTCTGAGTATAGGCCTGTCATTCATCAATGACGTAATGGTAAAACCTTCATACTACCAAGCTTCTAGCACTATTCATTGCACTCTATGCAACTGTCATATTTTAAATGGTTTAATGATAGGAAGGCACAAATCTTTCAAGTACTTTTTATCAGCCTATTTATCTGCATTCTCATTTGTTTTGAGGTAGAAACACTAAATAATATATAAATCACTGTATAGGCAATGTACATGTTACCATCATGACTGTGACCCAACAAGTGTATAATACTTTAAAACATAATAGCAACATAGTGAAGAGTTAAAACAATTTCACTGATTTTTATTTCTAGCTCTTAATGCATCACTGGTCTTCTTCCTTTCATGAGTCAATTTCCTTTACTACTCTTGCTCATTCAGGAAAATTTTTTCAATCATAGTTCTGCTACCATCACTAATAATTAAAATATATGTGAATATCCTAATGTTTAGCTACAGTGATATTTCCAGAGACAATGGCAATGGAACTACCATTTGTGGGAAACTGCCTTATACTTTTGTTTTCCAAAAGTCATTTTGGTACTCTCCTTTGATTAAGAGTCCATGCTTCACTCAAACAGAAGTCTATCCTGAAATTCTGGTCCATTACATAATTTTCAGAAGCTGGAAGAAAGGCATTTGCATCATTTCTGTTCCCAGATCTGTTCAATATATACTTCCAGTCTGTCATGCCTGAAATTAATTTTTTACAATCTGGATCTTTACTATATGCTAAAAATTCAGTACAAAAAAGGACCTCCTTCTGCAGAGAATATGTAAGCCAGAACATCATGTTCCATCTTTATAATGAAACACATAGTTCCTATCAAAAGGCAAATTTTTTGTTTCAAAATGTTTGAAGAGAATAATGCTTCAAAAGATTTCAAATAGTTACTTTTATGAAAGTGAAAAGATTCCTATGTCAGATATATTTTAACCTGGATTATACAATTTTTGTATAAACTGAACAACTTTTTATTTACTTAAACCTATTTCCCTCTCTGTATTTCATGCTTATGAGGTTGGAAAACAAAAGCAAATAATCCTAGAAATAGTTTCTCTCAAAACGCTCACATTTAAGTGAATGGCTATTAAAATGCAAACTAATTGTTAATATCTATCAAGTTTTAAGCAAATGATAATTTACCACTTTGTCTCTCTAGTCAAGAAGCTTATCACCCTCACACCTTAGTATTTTGTTTTCCTCAAAGTATGAAATTACCTGTCTTGATTTTTTCAAACTAGTGTAGCCTCCCAAAAATAAATTTTACGTATCATAAAAAACCATGATGACATTCAAAACCAAACAAATACAAACACTCTGTAAGATCTTTGACAAATTAGTTACCTCTGAAAGTGTGTTCATTCTTCTGTTAAATAGGGATGTGTACATAAGAGGATATGATGAAATGATATACATAAGGGTCATAACACAGGACCTGGATTCAGTTCTTCTCTTCCTCTTCCTCCTTCTCCTCCCTCTCAGCCTCCCCACCAGCCCTTCTTGAGGTTTCTGCTCCTCTTCCTCTTATTTTCCTTTCTCCTATTCCTTATTCTTCCTTAATTTCAAAAATAGAAATTTTTGAGGCTTCAGAACTACATAGCATTTGACCTGGGTCCAGGATTCAAAATGAGACCTGAACCACACAACATAATCTTTCTTCATCCTAGATTTTTAATTTTCTCTAGAGGTTCTATTGATTTTGCATAGTGAATTTGCCACAGTCTATGAGAATAAAACTTGCTACTGTTTATTTTTTTTTACAAATACTGTATTTCTAAATATTTTTGCTTCATTCTTTTGGGTGCTATATTGTTTGGTGCATGGGTATTTATTAATGTTTGGCCTTTATAATTTTTTCAAATGTAAATAATAAACTTGTGTTTTTTGCATTAATTTGTAATTTGTTTGATAATACTAACACTCATATGACCGATTTATACAAAATTTATTCATAAATATTTGTCATTATTCTAGCTATGTGGATTCTTTTTGCTCTGGGTCCATTTCTTACACATAGTTAGCATTTTTTTCTATTCAATCTGATATTTTTAATTTTGTTTGTACTTTATTTCCATTCAGCTTCATATAAGGTTTGCTCTTTGTCATCTTCTGCATAATTTTATTAGTTAAGTTTAACTGATACTTCCTTTTCTACCACAGCCTTTGATGTTTATATTACGTTGACTATCATAAGGCATTATACAACTATCCTTCTGCACACTACATATACAGGTCTAAACTTTTATGGAGCATAAAGAATATTGTGCTTTTGTACAACCTCTTTCCCTGCTCTTTTAGTTTTTCACTGATTTTATCTGTAAATATGACATTGGTTCTTTTCTTTCTATATTCTTATTACTGTTGCTATCCCTACCATTTGTTAAAAGTAAGTCTTCTTTGGATTGCTTAATCAGTCAAGATCCACTTCTCTGTTACAGCCAGATATCGCAAACTGATCACGAAGGGGCACTACTTGAGTCACTTGGCTATATGTGGCTGAAAACTCAATTCACAGTGGCTTAAATAAACCAAAAGTTTATTTTTGTCACATCACCATATTCTGAAGGGGAGAAGTCCAGGGCTCTTATGTCAGCTTTTCCATGACATTAATGATGTGGTCTCCTTTAGGCTTTCTATTCAGCTGAGTTTAGAATGATCTTTTGCCATTGGGCTTATCATTCCAAGATCATAAAATGGCTAGACACCACCAGCATCTATCTGAGTTTTGGGAAAGAAGAATAGTAAAGCCAAAGACAAAAGGTATGTGCCTTCTAAGTCTTTCCCTTTAGAATGGCTATGTTTAACCACAAGAGAGGCTAAGGAATGTTGTATTTTATCTGGACATGTTGTTGTCCCATGCAAAATCAGGATTCTATTATAAAAATAAAGATGTAAAAAATAGATTCTGCATAGGCAAGTGTAGCAAAGTCTGCCAAGGGGACTAACTTCCATGCCAGTATCACAGGATTCTACTGTCCCCCTACCCAACCCCCAGTCCCTGCTGATTTGTTGCAGGGTGGACTGGACCCCTAACTTTGGGTAAACAGATTTCCCTATGTGTCAACCGGGAATTGTGATTCAAAGAGAGTATTTAATCTGTGTTGGATGCTGGAGCTCAGGACCAAAGCTGGGGCATTCATTGTCTACCGTATGCATACTGAATTAGGGACAGTCCGGAGAGAGAAAAGAGAAAAAAAACTCCTCTCCAGAAAATTGCAGAGCTTAAATAGCATGTAACTTCAGTAGAAAAAGAGCAGTTCCTCCCCCTATTCCTTCAACACATTACCCTTTTTTTTTTCCCAAGTAGTTTGACAGTGTTTCTGTTTTCCCATTCAGATATGCAGAAGACTATGGTATTCTCTCTTGGCATTTTTATCTAATTTTTGTTTTGTTTTAGTACTTCTGTTTAGCAAAAATTTAAACTCTGTGGGAGCAGGTACCCCTATGTCTGTTCAACATTGTATTTCCTCAGCTTAGCATGGCATGTTATCAATAAATATTTGTTTAATGAATAAAGCTTTATTATAAACTAAGCATTCCCTTATTCTTTTTATTATATCTTACCTTTGATTTTTTTATTGGTTTCACTAGTAAGTACTGGTTATTTTCTACAGCAGTATTCTCTTTTAAAAGTACCTTTGTTGAAAGATATCTGGACAATACTCTTAATGGTCCTGTAGGAACAGTTAATGTTGGTGTAGTCAATTATCTGAAAGTATACTTTACATGAGAAAATCTTTCTTTTGCCTTCACATACATTAATATTTGAGGACATGAACAATTAGCATCTGCATATTCCCTGCCGTATTCATAAACCAACCGAGAAACAGATAGAGATGGCAGCCAAAATAACATCTCAATAGCAACTATTCAACAAAGAATTGGTTTATATCTGTATTCTGGTACACTTCATAATGCCGAACCTCTGAATTAGGCATAATTGCTCACCCAGAGGTTCTGGAATAAGACAAAAAGCGTGCACTAAATTACACTGCCCTTATAAGATAAAGTTCAGAGAAATTAAAGTGAAGAAACCCAGTTGGGAGAAGTCTCCCAACAAAAGGTTAATTCTGGCGTTTTGCATTCAGCATATGGGAGGGTTTGTAATCCACTTATTCATAATTCCTCCTCTCAGAGTTCCATTTGAGCCATCATTACATTCTTCCATATGTTTGTATGGCAGAATATGACTTGGTAGCATCCCCATTGTGAGGTCTTTTACAAAGTTCTTTTCTTTCCTACACAGTATATGGAGAGCGTCTGAATTCCCGTTTCCCTCTGGTCCCATATTTTCTGTACTGCAGAACTTAACTGAGTGACTTTCCATCCACAAAGACCACAGCCTCTTTCTAAGCAAGCATTTGCAGATCTCTGGCACTGAGACTATTTCCACTGCCTCTTATGGAATTGCCTAGGCCTAATAAATACACTTGTGAAGGAAGTTTTCCTTCTCATATGTAATTAACCAATTCGGAACAAATGTGTAATCATGTGGTGGAAGGTAATTCTTGAGCCTTATGCAAAAGGCTACATTAATTTTAGATTACTCTCCTCACTTTCTCCTTCCTAATACTGAATGTAAAGTGGATTTGAGTTAGCTGATCTAGAACTGTCTGCCTAGGGATGGAGCTCACAATTTAAATTAGAATTTCACTAGTCCATGAAACACATTTGTTCGTCAATTTAAAAGCAGCGATATTGTTTTTAACCCATTGCTATAAAGACTCGAGGAGCTTGCTCACTGTGACTCTCCTCTCCTCTCCCACAGTTAAATCTTTGCCTCAGCTGCTCCTGCTTTTGCGTAATCTGGGCGATGGAAAGGCCAGGAGTGTTAGGTGGATAGAACCCCGACCTACAGAGGAGAAAGAAGCTTCCCATCCCCCCAACTCCCTTACTCCTTAACTCCAGCCATAAATTAATGACAATTTAGTTTTGCATGACATTTATGTATTACTGTCTTGCTTTCAGCATTCTGAGGTTAGCCTTCTCTTATATTTGGGCACTGACTTGACACCAACTGTAGATTCAGTTTAGATTTAGATTTGGTTAAGCCTCTCAAGTCTTTTCTAATTTACTCCTTAATCTATTTTCTCTTTTCTTTCCAATGGATCTGTCAAAAACATTGGACTACATCTTTCACAGAATTTCCCACAATCAGATATTTCTTACTGCATTTTTATATGTTCCCCTGTATCCTGCACATTGGGATTAGATCATTAGGCCCAATGAGATTCAAGTTTGAGTTTTTGGCAAAAATTCTCCATATTGTACACTTCCTTCATAATGTTTAAAATTTCCAGGTATCTCAATTTGTGATATTAATTGGCATTGGTAATCATCACCCAGATATAATTTCATTAGACATTTAAAAAATGGTGATATTCTTCCACTGTCTTCTACGTCTGTCATTTTATCTTGTTATTTCTGATATCTTCCTCATTTCATATGTTTCTTAATTCTGTTTCCTGTTTTATGAACTGATGTCCAGATGATTTAATTTTCACTACTTACTTATTCTCAACAATGACTTGAATTGTTCTTCAATAAGGCTTGATCAATTCAGGTTTTGTTTCCCAGCTACTCTGCTGTCTTTTATTCCTTACAAAAGAAAAGCAGCTATTTTCAAAATTTACTTTTGTGGTGTTCTGTATCAGGGATGGCACAGATATTTTTTCCCTTGCCTTTTTTTCTTTTACTTAGTTCTTTAAAACTTGATTAAGTCAGTTATTATTATTGTTCTTCATCTTCCCTGATGATTATTTGGCTAAACCTTAGAGACCATGTCTAAGAGCAACCAGATTTGCGGTATGGTGCTAAGTACTCAGTTTATGGCTCTATTTCATACTGGGTGAAGTCCTACTGGTGCCATTGCTAGAAGAAAAATTCTAAGATCCAGCTATAAACTCAAGAAATTACTTAGCCGGGGGGACAAAAGAAATTTCTTTCTTTAATGCTAAGACTTTTGTTCTTGTGTATGGGCTTTATACTCATTGAAGAGTTACTGGCATGATGTATCACATGGACTTGGGATTGAAGAGCACACTATCTTGGAGGGAAGTTTTATTCCCCGTCCCATACTCCACTCAGTAAAAGTTGGCTCTTCTTAGTAGCAGAGTATGTCTTCTATGTTTAAAAATTAGGAGTGTGTCAACTGGAGATGAGCATTTCATTCCTGCCTTTTTTCTTAGACCCTCAGAATCGGATTTAGGGCTTAGGCCAAATTTTTTTTCAGGTTTATTGGAGTATATTTGAAATGCCAAAAACTGCACATTTTTAATGTAAACAACTGATGAGTTCAGACATATGCACACACCTGTGATAGTATAACCACAATCAAGGTAATAAACATAACCATCACTTCCAAAAGTTTCCTTGTGTCCATTTATGTTGTTTTCTAGGTAAGAACACTTACAATGAGATGTACCCTCTTAACAAACTTTGAAGTGCACAATACTATATTGTTGAATGTACACACACAAGCCAATTCTTGCATCTACTTTTTTTCTTCATTCAGGCCTGACATAATTGGTCATACTAGGGGTTGAAATGTTGAGGCCATCCTCAATATTATATTCCCTATACTGCACCCAGGAGATTGATCCTACTAAGCCAGGTTCCAGAAATCCAAGCTGTAACTGTAATTGTTGCAGTTCATACCTCCCTTGTTTGCAACGCCTGACCCCTGGCAGCATGCCTTTCCAGAAAGACTGCCTAGGGATCTGAATGACAGAAGACATTGTTCTTGGGTTCTATCCCATTAGGTGAGAGAATCTAGAAATTCTTGTAAGTTTTGGAAATTTGATTTCTGTCATTCTTTTAAATAATAGTTAAGGATTATTTTTCTTTTTTAGACAATTTCATGGATATGTTAGAGAGATATAAGAAAAGGGAGATTTTGTTGTATTTGTATCTTGCAAGAACAATGTATTTATTTATAAAAAGCTATTTATTTCTTAATATGCATCCATTGTAATTATTTTACCTTTACATAAGAATGCAGATTATCTAACGCTAGAATATTACTTTTGCATTCCCCACCTCAGTTTTACAAAACTGTCCCCCTTCCAGTCAGTTGTACTAGAAAATGACTTTGTCCTACACCAATGTAGGCTGCTGCTGTGAGAAGCCCCCAAGAACACCAGAGGTTTCAAAAAGTCAAGATAGCTCTTTCTGTGATAAATGTTACCTCTTTTTTTCAGGGCATGCATCAGAATTATCAAAAAAGAATTATTTGGAAACAGTGCCTAGAATACAATTTTGAATCTCTTCCTCATTTGGCATAAAATATAGTTCTCTTATTTTCTACCTAGTTGAACTTGAGGTTTTCATTTTGGTTTTGAAAAAAAGGAAAGAAAATTTCAACTAAGAAAGTGATCAAAAGGCCACCTTCAGATTATGATTATTTAACACTGGGACTGGTATATTTACAATGTAAGGTATAAGTGGAAGGTTTTTCTCCTCTCTCCTCTCTCCCTCCCTCCCTCCCTTCCTTTCTTCTTTCCTTCCTTAAGAAAGTTTTAACTCCACATTTTGTGTTCAGCGCTCACTTAGGGAGGGGCAAAATGGGTTAGACTACGGAAATGTGTGAAAACTGTATTCAGAGTTGCTCTTATAATGAATGAGTCATCATCTCCCTTAAGCAGAAAATTGGGATGTTAGATTTTGCTGACTGTGATTATTAGTTTGGAATCTCTTCATTCTGACTCACTATCTTCTCATCCTTAAGGTCTTAATCTTTACTAGTATTCATATCACAATGTTGAACCCAAAGGATTTGACCCTGGCCTAAAAGACATCAAGCCCAGTTTCTCTAGACCTCTGGGCCTTGGAAGAGAAATAAGAACATTCTTTTCCAAATGCTACTAACGTCTATTGCCTGAGTTACTGGACTAACTTGTTAATGTTTAACTATTCAGTAATAAAATGTTGGTAATAACAGTTTTATTTAGTCAAACTGCCACACTGAAATTTATAGGGATGAACTTATTTTTTGCAGTGCTAGTAATAAATAAGCCAAATTAAGTAAATTCCTTTATGAGTGAAGGAGACCTAATCTGTCATTTCAACAGATTTTTACAATAGTATCTCATAGAGAACTGCTTCCAATCATATAATTTGTGTTATTTAGCAGCCTTAGTCGCTTTTCAGCCACTCTTTCTTTTCCTTTTTTTTGTATTTTCTCTTCCTAAAAGGTTGGAGTTATTTAGTCTTTCCGCTCTCTGCTCACTTCACACAATTACGTGGTTAATTAATAACATCATCTCACATATAGAGTATCTCTTGAATCACTTTTCATTGGTTACATTGTCAAATGTGTAATATATTTAATTAAAGCAAAAATACTACCACCACCACATTGAATTTATTCTGGTTGGCGAGATTACATTGAAACATCCCAAATGTATGTTTGTCTTTCTATCTTCACTACTATTGTACTCCATGCCTTCAGAAACCTCGACTTGCCTGCACTACAGATTTTGGAAAAGCTTCCTATTTTCCTGCCACAATTTTCTTGCTACACCACTTTTTGTTCCATTTTGTGACCAGAGTTATCCATCTAAAAACCAGAAATAATTATGTCATTCCCTCTGATAAAACCTTTACTGAACTTCCTTTTGCACATAGATTTCCTTAGTTTGATGTATACTGCCTTTGGAATCCTCCTCAAACTTGGATTTGGTAGATGTTCTTCTCCTCTACAGTCTAAGTGGCCCTTCTGTACTTTTAATAAGAGAAAAACACAGGTCCAGGTAGAATTCTGGTTTTATACCTGGCAGGAATAGAGGTTTGACACATTTCAATGTCAGTTATGATGTTACTCCTTCAAAACAGTCTATAAATAAAGACTCAAATAAAAAGTCCAAAAACAAAGCATTTCAGCCTAGAAACCTCACATCTCAAAACATCTTAAGGAGAATGGTCCAATGGAGTTGTAAAATCTTAAATGGTTTAAAAGCCAAAGTAACCCCAGGCAGTGGAGTCTAACAGGAAAATCCAGGGGTGAGAGTCAGGAGGAATGACCATCTTAAGCTTTTGAGCAGCCACCTTCATTAATTTATATTTACTCAGAGGGACAGTAAGTTGGTGGAGGGTCCTGGATGATTAGAAATTGAACACTGAATGTAAAATTATCTCTTGTGTTATATTATTCAACTTATGGTGCTTTAACAAGTAACTCTGAAATCTTAGTCACTTAAAACAGACATTAATTTTTTGCCTGCAGGTTTGCAGGTTAGCTCAGCTTCACTCCACGTCTTCTCATTCTATGAACCTAGGCTGAAGGCAGCCTCTACCTGGGATATGCTGTTTTTTTTGGCAGAGGACAGACGAACCCAACCAAACCATGTGCAAGCACATTTAAAGCTTCAGCTGACAGGGTATATGTCACACTCATTTGCAAAAAACAAGTCACATGGTTAATCCTGACAATGAAGTAGGACACTGTCTACCTACAGAAAGTCATGGTAATAGTAGGGCTGAATTATACTTATTGAGGGGAAAGAGGGGATAATTGAGAACAATAATAAAATATATCATAGATCTCAAATATACTATACCTTATGATTCATCCCTCCTCATATAGAATTCATCATTTCAGGAAAATATTATATACGCTCTGGCTTGTCTTAGAGTACTTTGAATATTTGGTATCATATGGGCTCAGATTATATATGACATCAGGTAATCAGCTATAATAGAATGAATGACAACTTTTAAGCACTATGGAGTTATTTTCATTATTATTTCTGTGCATATCTTTTACTTAGATTACTGGATCACAATCTAAACTTTCCAGACATTTATATACCATTTATAAGGCATTTTCTTGTAGTGCATTCTGGCAACTGCTCTGTTGCATGTTTCTTCATTTCCTGATTTTAAAGTACCTTCAAATATGATTTTTTTAAAAGATTTTATTTATTTATTTGAGAGAGAGAATGAGAGAGAGAAAGCATGAGAGGGGGGAGGGTCAGAGGGAGAAGCAGACTCCCTGCTGAGCCGGGAGCCCGATGTGGGACTCGATCCCGGGACTCCAGGATCATGACCTGAGCCAAAGGCAGTCGCTTAACCAACTGAGCCACCCAGGCACCCCCAAATATGATTTTTCAACCCTTTTTCTCTGTGTGCATGGCTGCCAGTGGGCACACTGGGTAGACATAACACATACTACCAATATACTAGATTTACATAATATTCTAGGAAGATTCCCTATACTTCCAGGTTAAGTGAATGTCACACTTTGTACATATTTGTATGCAATGATCCATAAAATCATTCTTTACAGATATTTATCATAATATTATGAACAAAGATTTGAGCCAATGCTATTATCACCACATGTAAAGTCTCAAAATAAGTACATTTCTTTGAGATTCAGGGTAGATAACCAATTCAGAATAGCAAGAAACTAAAAATTCTGAAGACTTTAATCAGTTTTCATGAGTTTTTATTGAATATTTGATTTTTACTTCTAAGTTTAGCCATTCATATATAAGAAATTAAATAGAAATTGGACCCTCTGAGCTTCTGATAGTATAGTTATGCATTAGACAAGCCTCAGCATGGGTTAGAATAAAGCACAGTGAGCTCATTGGAGCAAAAAAAAAAAAAAAATAGGGATAATGGCTAAATATGGGGCTTGCCCCGAATCATGAAAAATTAAACCTTTTCTCGGGGCACCTGGGTGACTCAGATGGTTAAGCATCTGCCTTCGGCTCAGGTCATAATCCCAGGGTCCCATAACCCCAGACGTGGAGTGAAGCTGAGAAATTGAGTCCCACATCTGGCTCCTGGCTCAGCGGGGAGCCTGCTTCTCCCTCTCCCTCTGCCTCTCCCCTGCTCATGCTCTCTCTCTCTCTCTCTCCCCCTCTGCCTCTCCCCTGCTCATGTTGTCTCTCTGTATCTCTCTGTCTCAAATGAATAAATAAAATCTTTAAAAAAGAGAAAAAGAAAAAGTAAACCTTTTCTTTACTCAAATTCGCAATTTTGTTCCCATGATATTGTCCCCTGATTTTTAGTCCTTTATCTTTGCTATGCTGATCCTCTTACCAAGTCATACAATAGGGATAACATGTACATGAAATATGAGTAAAACTGCTATCATTACATTTCCTTCCTATATCAGGATGGTGAGATTTGAATTGTTTACTTTTCCATTTATCAAGAAGAATCTCAGATGGAGGATTTTTTAATCAATTTATGTAATTATCTAGTTTGTAGATGATTCCCCTGGTGCTTAATTTGCTAATTTCCTACAGACTGAATGAAATCTATCTGTTGTGTTAATTGGACAGCAATACAAAAAGAAGTAAATATTTTGTCTATCCATTTTGCTACAGGATAATTGCACTAATAAAATTTCATAAAAAAATCACTGGTTGGAATTCTTGAACGAGATAATGGTCAAGTAGGAAGAGTACATTTTACTTTGCTTGATTTCTCCTTGCTAACTCTATGTGGTGTCCCATAGAAAATTTTGCTACATGTTTTTGTTGTTTGATTTTAGGATGCATAATAATTTTTTAAGATGTATAAAAATTTTAAAATCTGCATGCCACCAAATCTTGTACTTGTTTTTAATATTTATTTATGATATTTTGGAAAGAGTGAGAAGTCTGGATTTGTGATTGAGCACTAAAAAACTAAGTCAGTATATATTAAATATTTAGTAGTCAGAAAGATAACCAATTAAATATGGGGCCTACCGATTATGTGACAGATACGGAAAAAAGCTACTAAAAGACACATCACATATAGCATCTTCTTACTGCCCCCCTTTCATGTTCTTCTGGATAGGAAGTTGACTTAACTAGTCAGTTAAGAGGTCCCCGGGTGACAGGTAGAGAGGATACTAGGAAGACTAGAGGGAAAGTTCAGTCTTCTGCTACCTACAAAGGAGAAGGTGGTATCTGGAAGAGAGAAAATATGATATACAAGAAGAAGTCAGAGAAGCTTGACAAAAAAGAGGAGAGAAAAGTGAGTATAAAAATCCAGCATAGGATGGGACATGTCAAAGGGATGTAAGTGCCAATCTGAATGATCTCTCAATGGTCAAACTTGGAAAAATTTGAGCAACAAAGTAAACAGCATAATTTTATTGGCTTTGTAGGTTGCCATAAGAAATTACCGCAAAACTGGATGGCTTAAAACAACAGAAGTTTATTTTCTGCCAGTTCTGGAGTCTAGAAATCTGAAAACCAGGTGTTAGCAAAGCAGTGTTCTCTCAGAAGGCTCTAAGGGAGTGGTTGCAAGCAATCCTTGGCATTATGGTTTGTAAGGCCACATCATTCTAATCTCTACCTCTGCCATGGTGTTCACTCCTGTGAGTATGCCAAATTTCCCTCTTCTTGTAAGGACATGACTGATACTGGATTTATGATCTACCCTAGTTCAGCATGACCTCATATTAACTTGATTAAATATGCAAAGACCCTACTGCCAAAAAAGATTATATTCACAGAATTGGGAGGACAGGAACCTTCAGAGGTACTTTTCAACCCAGTACAATGATACAAAATTGGAACCCAAGGTATAAAACAGATATATATGAATACATACTGGCATAAACAAATAATGAAATAAAATAAATAAATGGGGGAGAAGAGGCAATCGTTACTTGCAAAAGAATCCCAAATATACATGTAGATACTCCTCTCTAAGAGCATATTTACCCAACCTCCTCCACCAACATCACACCACACACACACACACTCCTTGAATATGTGACGGATTTAGTAACTCATCCAAAGAATGGAGTATGGAAACAGAAAGCATAGTAATTTATAGAGGAGAAATCTAGCAAACATGGCCTTACCCAAATGATCATGTTAACATCACCCTGTTATGTCATATGATAACAAGTACACCTTAATATGATATGCTAAGGAAGGAAATTCACCCATGCGTTATTCTCTGAAACGCATAACTTCAGACTAAACATGAGAAAAATATCAGAGAAGATGACATCAAAGGACATTCTACAAAATACCTGACCAATAATCCTCCAAACTGTTAAAAACATTAAAAACAAAGAAAGATGGAAAAAATGCCACAGATCAGAAAAAACTAAAGGAGGCAGGATGATTGCATGCAAGATGGTATTCTGAAATCAATCATGGGACAAGGAAAAAGAACATTAATATAAAAACTGTGAAATCTATACACAAACAATGAATCATGGAACACTACATCAAAAACTAATGATGTAATGTATGGTGATTAATATAACATAATAAAATAAAAAAACTGTGAAATCTAAATTAAGTCTTGAGTTTAGTTAAAAGTAATGTATCAGTGTTGACTTAGTTTTCACGGATGTACCATGGCAATGTAAGATGTTAACATTAGGGAAAACTTCATGAGGAATAGTGGGGAACTCTACGTTCCCATTTCAATATTGCTGAAAGCTAAAATTATTCCAAAATGGAAAGGTTTATTAGAAAAAGCACACAATATTTTTTAAAAAGAAGAAAAATATGAACAATTGTTTGATGTCTGAGACCCTGGGGAAAGCACCAGACAAGGACTTAGTTTCAAGAAGATTTACAGTGTTTGTGTAAAGTGCCGTGCCTCCATTGCCTTCTTAAAAGATGATGGACATTAATTTATTTTAAAAATCATTTTCCTCAGATCTGAGTTCTTTCTGACGTGATTCTATTTTGAGGTTGACCTTGAGGTGGGAAGCAAAAAGCTGTTCTGATTACATATAGGATTTGAAAACAACCCACAACTTTCACTGTGCGGTTATAAGAGTTAAAGAAATGGAAGCTATCTTGTAGAACAGTTTAAAACAAGCTTGTATTATATCAAAGATTCTTAACCCCACAGAATTTGCCTCTGCCCCTTCTTTGATGAATAATACTATGACATTCTATCTTCCATTTTAAATTCTGATCTCTTCAAATGAAGGATTCTTCCTGGCTTCTCTGTGTCTTTCTCCAGAACCCCATGTAATGCTTTACTTAACAGAAATACACAAATACTGGCTGTTGAACTCGTGGCTATGACTCTCAAAATTCTTTTAAAGTGTTGCCCTGATGAGGTCTTTAATATTAAATAAAATTTTATTTTTGAGTTTTCTGATATCTTTGAGTAATCTTTCATTTTTCTGGTTCTTAGGCATCCTAAAGAGTTGGGCTGTGTGAACTCTCTGAGATCAAATTATAGAGAAATCCATTCAGCATTAATAGGCAACTTCTCATGAAAAAGTGTGAAGTAGAGCTAGATATTTTTTATATAAAATGTGCCTTAGTTTTTGAATTCCATTTGAAAAAAATGAAAATTAAAACCTTCCTTTCAATCAATTTCACCTCACCTTGTTAAAATTTACCTACTACGTAATTTTAAACCTCTGTATGTAAACACACTTGTATGTGTGTTAGAGACACCCATTTTACCTAAAGTACTTACTTAACTAATGAAACGATTTTCTAGAATACACTATAATCATAATTTAGGAAGCAAGTTTGGCTTTTAGGAATGTAAGAGTTGTGAGAGCTGTTATTAGTACTAATAACGAAAAAAGTTGAGTATCAATATATTCATGGCTAAAGTTTCAAAGTGTACTTTAATTATAACTTCAACGCAAAGGCATTATCAGGTGTATGCTTAATTTAAAATGGATATTTGTATAGAGTGGCTAGAAAACATATAAATAGTTGTATTTATATGCCACTCTTCCCTCCCTCCCTCCCTTCCTCCCTTCCTTTCCCCCTCCCTCCCTCCCTCCCTCTCTCCCTTCCTTCCTTTTTAGAGAGTGAGAGCATGCACACAAGTGGAGGGAGGGGGGGAATCTAAGCAGGCTCCACCCCCAGCATGGAACCCAATGTGGGGCTCCATCTCACCACCCTGAGATCATGAGCTGAGCCAAAATTGAGTCGGATGCTTAACCAAGGGAGCCACGCAGGCTCCCTTATGCACTACTTTTATACTGTTTTGAGACAAAAATATTTCTCTTCAAGATAAAAGATATAGACTATTATGATATGTATAACTTGCAAGATATTTTGGACAGATCAGTAATAGAAATAATAATTACCTTTAGGATATTTTAGTCTTGAGTCGTTTAAATTATCACCACAGTTTTGTCATCCACCATTTAGAATTTTAGTCAACAATGCTAAGATCCATGATAGAAACATCTAACCAAATTTATACTTGCCTCTCATACTGACTGGTGATGGAACAAAAGATAATCATGGGAGAGAGGGGTAAAAGAATAAGGAGGTTTCTCATGCACACAGACCTCTGTGAAGGATAAGACAACCACTGATAGATCCTGCACAGAGGATCTGGTTTAGGAGACTGACAGAGCAGATGGAGATGAAAATATGACCTTCAGGGAAATGAAGGGGTACTGAAGATTAAAAACGAAAACAAAAACAGAAGTAGAGAGCAAATTGAACTAAGGACCATTCCAAAGAAATGACTGTCTTGAGCAATCAGTTTAAAATAACATCAGTACGATTTCACTTAACCTTTAGTTAAAAGTCATTTCCTACCACAGAACCATTTTTTGCTGATCCCATGGGTTATCTCCTCAGACAGATTTAATAGAATTTCTGTGTGAAATGTATGTACAACCCATAGACTAATTTCTAATGCTAGATTTCAGTGAGGATTAATGTTTGGTGTCCATCAATAATATCTGTAGCCATTTTGAGAAGAAAGACCCCATGTATTTGATTCTGTTTCTCCTTTTTTACCATTATGTATCTCTTAAAATAACCAGTTCCTTTGGATATGATAGTTTTCAAATCTTCACTGAATCATTTGTCAGTAATCTTCTAGTTGTTAGGAGAGTTCAAAAAGGTATATAATTTAGTTAATCTCCATTAATTACTATAATTTCATTTGACTTTAAGAAAATGTGATAATTGAAAATTATACTGTGATGGAAAGAATCATCAAGAAGATTGGCTGAGGATTGGCATAATAAATAAGGTTTTGTTTAAATAACTGAAAATGGCCTAAATATCATTTATTACATTTTAGCAACAAAATGGTATGTTCACTAAACATCAGTTTGACTCATCTCCCTATCATTGATTATTGATATTTTATAATTAACAAGTTAAAATTCCTTAAAATGGTATCAGAACTGGAAAATAGAATCTTTATAAAGACAATTTCATTAATTTTGATATGGTCAGATAGTTGTTTTATAAATTGATTCTTGGAGGATCTTCTCAAATAAGAATGAATAAAAATGTAAATTAATAGAAATATTTTTGAAATTTCTTTTCAGTTTTATTGAGGTATAACTGATATACAGCACTGTATAAATTTAATGTAGACAGCATAATCATTTGACTTACATATATTATGAAATGATGACCACAATTAGTTAACATTCATCATCTCATATACGTATTAAAAAAAAAGAAAAAAAAATTTTTTTCTTGTGACGATAACTCTTAGGATTTACTCTCTTAACAATTTTCAAATATACTGCATAGCAGTGTTAACTACATTCATCCCGTTCTACATTACATCTCTAGTACTTATTTATCTTAAAACTAAAAGCCTGTACCTTTTGACCACCTTCATCCAATTCCCCCACCCCACCCTTCCAGGTTCTGGTAACCACAATTGTGATCTTTTTTCTATGAGGCTGTTTTTCTTTTTAAATTCCACATACTGAATGAGATCATACAGTATTTGTCTCTAACTTATTTCATTTAGCATAATTTCCTTAAGGTCCATCCATGTTTCTGCAAATGGCTGAATAATATTTCATTGTATGTGTATACCATAACTTCTTTATCTGTTTATCCATCGATGGACACATAGGTTGTGAAATTCTTAATAGTGTTTAGAACAGTGAGTTCTCCTAGATCTAATTATTAATTTATTCAAACTATTTTTCCAAAAAAAAATTAAAAGTAAACTTAATCTTCTCGTTCAAAATGGTCGACTAAACTCAAATCTGTGTTTTCTTTCTCTAAAATTCTCTTTGAAGATAAATGATAAATTTAAGTGAATGACACCATGATACTCTGGGAAACAAGAAATGTGCATCATCAGTGAATCAAAATTTTATAAAAATTCTGGGAAGATAGCAAACAAATGAAATATGACTGGTGGAGAAATGAAAGATAAAGTTTAACAAGTCACCAGAGATCCCCAAGGTGAATCAACAAACACAGAGGGTGGGGACCAGTCAGGGGCCAATCCTAGGTCATTATTTAGTCATTTGCTTTCCAAACAGCTGGGGAAGTTGAGCTCTCTACCTCTACAGGTGTAAACAGAGCTACAGTTTGGCAGCAAAAGCTTCTGCTTAGCAGTGAAAGCCCAAGAGCTGTTCTCAAAATCAAGTGGGCATGTGGGTAATGTTGCTAAGAAAGTTCTCTTGTGAAGATGCTGCTGTTTGAGAGGGAAGTCAGCAGACCTCCACACACTAGACTGCCATGCAAACACAGAAAACAATAGGTTTAAAGGGACAGTCAGAAAGCACTCCCTTCTGGGAGTGGAATATACTAGTCCTGGAGGAATTTCCTGTTCTGTAACCTGCTTTTTTCCCAGGGGCACTTGAAAGAGACTGCCTGTCAAAACATTCCCCTGACTTTCCCTACTTACACAGAACCTTCAGTCAGCTTGATTCTCACTGAGGTGAGAGGTCTCATGGGAAAACAGTCCCAAACAAGAGCAAACAGAATATGTGCTAGCTACCTTTTCGATTCAGTATAGTCCATAATTTGTAAGTGTGACTACACATCCAAAAATCTTGAGAAAGTTGGGGAAAACCAACCATATAAAAGAGGAATATGAACAAACAAACTGTCCTCAGAACTGTCCTCAGGACTACAGGAAGTGGTATAAGACTTTTCAGTAGGGGGTAGATTTAATATTTGAATTTTTGGATGATTCTGCTCACTGCAATATGGAAAACTAATTTAAGGGGAGCTCAACTATAAGAAACCATTTAGGAAATTGTTTCAGTGATTCAGGGGAGAAATAATGGTGACTGGAGAGGATGTGGTAGAGAAACTCATGAATGTAACAGAAGTTTAAGAGATAGACCTGGCGTTGATGAGAAGTAGGGGTCAGGGAGAGTCAGGAGTCAAGGTGATATCCAAATTTCTGACTCACCTTTTCACCTTCATTATTTTCATTTTAGAGGTGAGTGGATATTCTTCTCCAACTCCCCAGGCCAAGTTACTTAGCAAGGGACATAATGGAGCCCACCTGGTCCAATTTGCTTTCTGCTGAAGCTGTGAACAATGCACTGATTCAAAGGCAGCCGAAGTCTGCTAAATTCCCAAGTACCTGGTTTTGGCCCGCAAGTCACCTTACTGTTCAATAAATCAGTGTATGTTAAGTGTCTGGATATTTTATAGAGTTACCAGAACCCTTCATAGACAAAGAGGATAAGAATAATTTTAAAGTATAATAACATAAATCCAGGAAAAAACCTGATTTTGTGATAGAATAATATTGAGAAGATTGTTAATTATATATGCATATATTTATATGTATTTAAACATATCTATATATAATATCTAATAACCATGTATTATAAAGATATATTTAAAATCTGTTCCTAATTGGTTTTTATGTTTTATATTTGGTATATAGTATGATGTTTCATAGTTTAGAAAGAATAAGATCCACTGTGAAATACTTTAGAATATTAGTACTGATAGCTGAAATTAATTCAGATTTTCATCAAATAGAGCTATTAGTTTAGACATATGACAAATGCCATAATCATAAATCTATGCAATGGCAATCTATGAAAACAAGTCATATGGTGTTTGGTTCTGCCCTAGACCATCTTTTTGGGTAAAGTAGAAATGTCTGGCTGAATGTATTTCATTTTGACTTGTATTTTCTAATGCTTCATGCACTGTGAGTATAAATGGACCTCAGTGACAATAATATAGAAAGCTTTACTCTTTCTTGTCTCCATTTCAATCTGTTAAACACAGGACCCAATCCTCTGAAATATTTCCTCAATTACATCTTAAAGTAACCAAAGGCTGTTTCTTGGATTCCAAAATAAAACCATGCACTCTAATAAATGCTTTGTATGATATAAAATTAAAACCCTATTTTTAATTTTAGTTCAGTTTTAGTTTAATTTTAGTTTAGTTTAATTTTAGTTTATCACATATGTTCAAATATCTTCGAATCCGTACCTAGAATAAAACTTGGTACCCCGCGAATAAAAGAAAAAGGCACAGACCATAAAAGGGAGATAAATCTATGTTGTTTCAAGTGTTAAAGGATCCTTAGAAGTATATTGAGTTTCCTGGCATCCTAAAAGGCAGAAAATAAGCATTTGTATGTAGGTATCCCAACAATTTCTTTAAAAAATCTGAAACGGCAGTTAATTCCAGTTTCAAGAAAGTAGTGACATTTTAATTTCTCTAAATATATTGAACTTGATTTCCACAATAAATTAGTTCTAATATAGAGGAAGAAAAATATTTTAAGGTTGCATTTTGATCCATCTAATAGTATTTAATTAAAATAGGTTAAATTTGGATAATGTTCCTTAGACTTTGTCCAAGCATGCTTGTATCTAATAGTTCATTGGGTCTCCACCATCTTTTGAGGCACAGCTAGAATCACAATCTCATTTGACTCATGAGAGAACTGAGGCCCAAAGAGATGAAATGATTTTCCTAAGAACACAGGGCTAGTGAATGCTAGGACCATGGCTGGAAAGCCATGTTCATGATTTATACACTAGTATTTCACTTAGAAATTAGCGAAAATGAATACTTGAATTACAAATAAAGAATACAAAAGGCCACACAGTGTGACTTGAGAGACTTCAATATTTTCTCAACTGCCTTCCACAGAGCCTGAACGCCTCACAGTTCCAGTTAAGTCACTATCCCCAGAAAGTCCCTAGTTGAATGCAAATACCCAGGGTTTCTGATTTACCTCAAATCAATGTACATAATACCTTCTTTCCTGCCACACTTTTCCCACACACTAGTCCCTTGCAGCTGCTGAAATGGGAACCACAATGTAGATGAACGGGACTTTTTACAGATTCTATGGTGCAAGAAGTTGAAAATGAAAAAGGTCCCTGAATCATGAGCATTGTAGACAAAAAGATCCAGAGGCAAAAGTCTAGACTGGTATGATTTGCCCATGTGTTGGCTGCAAAATTAATCCTTACATATTATCTGAACATTTTTAGCTGTAGTTTTTCTGTTATATTACAGTTCTACAAATACATGATTTATTTCGGTCACAACTATTCTAACCACTCACCCTTTGGGAGCTTAAGGGATTAACAGTCACTCGCACTTTCATGAAAGAATGGGAATAAGTACTCTCAGACTGTTTTCTACCAACACAGCTGAGGTCACCTGTTCTAGGAGACTGACATTTCTGATCAGGAGAAGGGGCGGCCAGGAAGGGAGCAGGGGTACTCAATGTTAAATACAAGTCCAAGATTTTGTTTTGTTTGTGTTCTGTGAATTTAGAAGCACAGCAACCATTTATAACATTATTTCTGTAGATAATTCTCTGAACAAAATCCCTGGATAGAATGGATGTTTGCTTGCTTGTTACATAGGATGTGTAGTATATTGGTATCATTCCATTATAGTCCATGACACTCAGAACTCCAGTCTAGAAAACTGTAACAGTCAGTGAGAATGAACAAAATATATGGATAGGGCACTTTCTAAAAATCCTACATTCTTAGGGGCACTAAACTGTGGGCTCCCTGGGGCTTTGGAGTGGGAACACAATCAAGAAAAATGTACTAGAATATATACTAGAATAATAAAAAGAGATGCAGAAGGCAAGAGAACAAAAATTGACTCCTTCCCACCACTTATATAGGGCCAGCTTTGACAAAGAATAATTTTCATGACAAAACAGATGTAAGAGATCTCAGGCACTATTCCTAGTCTCCATTTTCAATTTTAATTTTATAAAGAAATTCAGGACACATGCTCAAATGAAAGTGCCTTCTTTATTTCAAGGCAACATGTGAACAAAGTGAGAAACTTCATAAACATCCTCACCCTATAAAAGAGCAGAACACAACTTTGCCTGTTTCATTTTGAGATTCTGTGTGTGTGTTGAGACTAGAACAAACCTCAATTAGTTCAACCATCACACGAAAATAAAACATTAAAAGGACTCCCCTACATCTTTTAAATGAAATCTTATATCCCACATTTAGCCAATTCTCAATTATCCATAGTGAATTTAAATCTCAGTCTGTCTGACTTTGTTCTGTCACCACAGCATACGTGTACTAAGTTACTTATCTCAGTAGTTATGCATTTAATTCTAACCTAACTACGACCCAAACATTTTAAAAATAAGACTAATTTTCTTTAAGAAAGTACTTATTTTAGAGGTAACTACATGAGTTATACCTCTGTTGTTATAGTCGTTTATGTGTATACACACACAGTAGTTTACTACATTTAAGCAAGCTCAGTGGAAAACTTTTTTAAATATTGAGGGTCATGGTTGCAACATATATATCTAATCGTTCTGTGAAGAGTAGACAAAAGAATAAGACTCTTATTGAAAGAGTCTTATTTTTAATCCTAAGTAAAATTTCAACTGGATAGCCATCATTTGTCTACTTCCAGAGGTGACTGTCTACCATAATTTGTTGGAAGATATATGGTATGCATAAAATCTAGAAATCCTGAGGACGGTATTTCTCATAATATGCAATGTGCTATGTGTGCATTTTCATACTAGAATTTTTCTTAGCTTCTCAACTGCTTGGGTTGAGAGCCTAGGTGTCCAGACTTACAATTGACCCTAGAAACACAATGTCAGAGACTCTCTCTCCACTCTGCTTTACTGTTTCATTTAAAAATTGGTGTATTACATTTCTGCTAATAAAAGCCTTTCTAAGGATTCTGTATCACTCTTTTGCAAGGCACATTCACATCCTTCAATGAAAGTTGCTATTATCAGAGCAATGTGCTTTTACTATTTATTTATTACAACAGCCCTCATGACTGCTTACCAGGCAAGCACTAGAAATATCTAACTCATTACCACTACATAAAATAGCATGGGGTATTTACAGAATGAAAGAGATCAGAGCATGACAAATTCTAAAGTTGCTCATGTCCCTGTTTCCAAAGAAAAGGAATGAATGCTTTTCAACAAGCACTGGTAACTTGTACTATTGAAGAGCATACATTAGATTTTTAGTGAAAGTATTGCCCAGACAAATTCTTGGTGGATCTTGCCATCCCCCCCACCACCCTTTTTTGCAGTGTGGTCCGAATCCCCGGGGATGCTCTCAGGCCAGCCGATGAAAGAAAATGGACCCAGATGGAGTCCAAAACTGAAAATGCCTATTGACTTATTCAGCTAGAAGTTGATCCCGGTTGCTATTTCAATCTACTGCTTTAAGTGTCAGCAGACATGCTGCATTCCTTACAGTGGTACAGAGGGCAGACATTTGGGTCAAAATACTCTTGCCCATTCTGTACCTAATGTGGGCTTTACAATGTTTACAAACAGCTGCTACAACAACCCAACGATCCAAAGAAAAATGTGACATATTCAAGAGTCTGACAGCTAAAACCCAGCATTTGTCCAGATAGCACCTTGTGGTTGGAGGTAATAAGACCCACGATGATAATGGTATTTGTCACATTCAGAGCAGCTGTATTCATGAAAGTGGAAGTGACTACCCTCTTCCACACCCAGCGACTACTTTGAACCCAGGTCTATATTTTGGCTGTCTTGGCAACAGTGCAGCAATAACAACTGGGGCCATAATGGCAATGTCAATCCCGAGACATTTTTGGATAAAACAGGAGTCTTGACTTTCAGTATAGAAAGACAGAAAGCAAGCCTGTAAAAGAAACTGAGAAGACGGGTATCCACAGCACAGATCTATGGAGTATACTGAGACTTTATATCCTGAGACTCTAGGATCTTTATTGTAATAATTAAGTTTTTTAAAGGCCAACAATTTTCTAGTGGCTGTTCTTGTGTGGAACAAACCACGTCATGAAAAAGGGTCTTGGCAAGTAGGGGACTAGTTTTTTGTTTTTGTTTTTGTCTGAAATGAAACTATAAAGGATAAACTATTCATTAATTTTGACCATGTTAATCAATGTTAATCAATGATTCCACATAATCATTATGATGAGAAGAATTATAAATAACAATGAAAACAGACAAAACTGACCACTCGGCCTTCCCACCGGTTAGTCTAATTGTGAATGGCCACTGGTATCTCTTCTTTTGGTCACCTGGTAAAACTGCATTTCCCTGTCCTCATGACATGAAACCCATTTATATCCTCATGACTCGTTTTGGTTAATGAAATGTGAGAAGTGACAAGTGTCACCTTGAATCTTTAAAAGAAAAGTTCAATTTGCTGTTCCCTTCTCCTGCCAAGGCAACGAGTAACTTTCCAGAGGATAGAAACATCATCTGCCTGGAGTGAGGAAATGGAGGATAGAGTTCCCAGGTGTCCTGGGATGAGCAAGAAGCTCACGTATGTTGCTAATCAACTGCAGTTTTGGAGTTGCTATCTCAGTATAAGCTAGCCTATCCTGGTTATGCTCACAGTATGATCTGCCGAAATTTAAAGAACACCATTCTTTGTTGAAATACATTGTACATACAATACCGTGTAAATATAAGTTTCAATTATAAATAAGTACACAAATACACGTGTTAAAAAATTACAAAAGAACATCATTCTTTATCTTTTCACAGAATCAGAGGCTATAATGAAGACAATGCTTCAACTGTTTTCACTAGAATAAGAGAGACTGTTTCTGCTCTGGCAAGAGATAAAGTGTGGGATCATGAATTTATAGTCTTAAGTATGCTCTTCAGACAGAAACTCAAATGCACACTAGGACCAATCCAGATGAACCGTTTCACTGCCTGAACTAACCAGAAATAATTCCTTTAACTTGTTGTCTTGTAAATCAAACCAAAATTTTATGAAATAATATTAATTTTCAGCCAGACCCCATTCATTTTCCTTTTCATTAGCCTTTTCCTTTTGTATAGTAAACTTCACACCCTATCTTTTTCCCCCAGAGCCTCTTTCTCTCTTCTTTAGTTATATGGCATTCTCCTGTCTGACAACAAGAGAAAGTGATTATTACTACTTTATATAACAGATTCTGGCAAAGTATTTGTGCTTCTGTTTTCACAGCAATTTAAACTGTTTCTGCTGTAAGTGGAAAGCAAAGTGAGATGTTGGCGTTATGGAACCTTTGCTAGGATTATCAGTTCCATTAGGGATTTTTAGACTCCAAAAAATATTTGGGCCCTTTGTAATATGGGTAAAATAGAACACATGTAACTCTTAAGCAGTCCTACTGTATTTCTCTGTTTACTTGTGAGATTACTCCAGAACAACAGCTTGAGTGGTATTTCTGTGAGCACAATTAAATGCATAAAATCAAGGAGTGTGTACATACATGCTCGTGTATTTAAAGTAAAAAAAAAAAAAAAAGACAATGTAATCAGTTAAAAATGGACATTTATAAATTTTTAAATTATGACAAGTGACAGCATTATATTTGCTCATACTCTTTCTCTAGAATTACTACAGTCAAGCTCCACACTTATGGACTTACTTGGCAGAAGGCCATGAAGACTTCCAAAAAAAATCTAAATAGTGACAAAGTGTATTATTTATATTACTGATCAGAAGTAAATTCTTTTTTTAGGCCACAGAAGTTTTTTTAAGTTTTGAAGCACTAATTAATTAACTAAAAGTTAATGAAGCGCTATGGTATGGTATATTTTTTTCAGAAAGATTTTTTTTTTTCCTTTGCAGAGTATCAATTTTTCTGTAAAATAGTGGTTTTGCACAAGGTTTACTAGTTGTTACTTCCATCTACAGTATATGCACCAATAGTCTGCAGGCTTATAAAATTTGACTACGACGTTAACACAACTCTTAAGTATTATTTGAATGGATCACATTCCATATTTGTATTCTCTGAATCATGGATTGGGATTGTATATACATGCATTAAGGAGAATTTGTTAACAAAGTAATAATTTTGATAATTTGTTAGTGTACTCATAACTCATGGTAATTATGGCTTTCAATAGGGGATTTTTAAAAGAAAACTCCCCTACCAGAGTTACCCACATACATCTTTTAAATATGAAAATCCACTTTGCATTGATCACAGTCTTTATTAAGAAGACTGTTGATTTCAATACGAAAAACATTCCAAAGAATGTCTCATTGTTCCAGAAAATTTCTGAGCAATTGCTTTTCTGGTGATCAAGCTGATCACGCGCCATTAGACAGTACAGGATGAGGTAGGCAGGGGTGGGGGACTTTACATTTTCTAAGCACCCACTACGGCCCAAACGTCTTTTGGGCACTTTACATATATTATCATGTTTAGTATTCATAATCAGTCCATGACGAAGCAATTATTATCTCCTGATTACAGAGGAGGAGGCTGAGGCTCAGGGAGGTACGTAATTTGACAGGGGCCACATACCTGGTAAGAAATGGAGTAAGAATTTATAATTTAGGTCTTTTGATTTTAATATCTGTATTATTCCATTATGCTACGTTGCTTCCCAGAGAGTGCAATTGCTGCTTCTCTAATTTAGGGCTTATTTTCAAATGCAGTGTCTATAAGAACTTGGCCAATTATTTTCCTATGAAATTAATTTAAAATATAAAGAAGATGTATGGTTCAAATTTTTCATCACTGATATTCATCAAGAATTTGACACACCAACAACAACAAAAAAGAATTTGATAGAACTGGAAAGAATTACTGAAGAAAACTTCATTAACAGGACTAAAAAATTTGTAAGACATGCCTTACAGTTGTAGCTTGAGTCCTATTTAGGAAGGGTTGGACTGACACTGTTTCTACTCTGTGGTCTCTCTTTCCAATCTCTTTTCTTCCTTTCTTTTCTTTTTCTCTTTCTCTTTTTCCTTTTCTTTTTTTCCTTTCTTTGGAGAGGGGACGGTTTAGTATATTAGAGATGAAGCAGTTCCTTAATCTCTACCCATTTATCCCAGATTTGGAAAACTCTGAGTTAGAACTGTAATTTACTCTCTCACTCCCAGTTGAAATGCAAATGTAAATATATGGGCATTTTATCTACTATCCATACAGAGTTCTGCTGCTTTGATCCTGCTTCCTTCCTAGATCAGATCCTGGACATATCACTAATTCTAGCTTTATGTTATTCAGAGGGTGCTGTGCTTTTTATTTTCAAACAAATTATAAACAAAGTGGTATAATTCTGGCTTTGATTTTGGCATTCATATTTTCTAAATTTTAAAATAAGGCCTCTCTGCAATACTTTGTTCCTCCCTAAGATTTGGGGCAAAATTCTAATTAACAGATTGAACAACAAAAGAACCCACTGAACATCCCCTAGATTTTTTTTTAGGGGGGAAAACATTCTATAAAAAAACACTGACTGCTGTGAGACACACACTGATGAACACCTAGTGCTTAATGAAATTCATCATCACCTAAATTCAGTTCCTTCTTGCCCCACTTCATTGCCTCTACCCCCTCCACACACAAGCAAAAGTCCTCGTAAGACCAGTTTTAATAGCATCTACACCACAATATACATTTTTCAAAGAGGGTTTGTAAAACTGGAAAACTTGGTTTGTGTTTCAAATAGATGAGATAATCGTTTCTCTGATGTCTGAGTTCCATTTTGTGGCATCAAACTAGACAGCTCGCTCTGCTTGTGCCATCCTAAGGACCATTTTAAAAATATCCCCTTCTTTTTAGAAATTATAAAAATATAATTTGCTGAAGATTTTTTTATGGTAGACTTTTTAAAGAAATGTATTTTTTTTCCAGCAAATTAGTAATAACTGGAATTAAGCCAGAAACACACTAAGGAATGATTTACGATGGACTATAGATGACAGCAATGTTGAGCAAAGTTTTTTTCTTTTAACATAAAATATATAACAGGTAGTGTGCAGCCATTTTGTAATGTAAACTCTAGAAGATATCACTTTGGGCTATACTTAGTGTAGGTATAAGCACGTATATTATAGGTGTAAGAATGAAAAAAAAAAACCACTTGCTTATACATTATTAAGTTTCGGGGAGGAGGGGAGAGCCTAATAATTTTTACACAAGCAAGGTTTAGGCCATAAAGAGGATAGAAATATCTTATTTTCTATTCAGTTAACAGGTTTTAGCAGTTTTCTGAATACTTATGAGTAGCTCAGAAATTCATATAAGTTCATGTAATTCACACAGCATCTGTTGTGAAAAAATAAAGTGATAATTTACATCCAATTAAAATATTTTTCATTAGATAAAATGCTTTAATAAACTAACAAACATATAAGAAAATAGTATTCATTGGAAATAAAACAAGGTAATTTTCTATAGAGCATGAAAAAAAATCCAAGATTGGTCAACTAAAAAAAGAATTAAGAGTCCAAGTCTTTTATGTAAAAATTTGATCCACTGAATACTTTTTTAAAAACTGTGGATCCTTAATACCTTACAATTTGTGTAAGTTATCTGAAAGCATATCTGCTTACTGGGTGCATTCTTATTAAACTACTAAAAAATATACATCTACTAACCCCTTCATATCTACTACACAAGTAGAAATTTCAGGAGTGCTTCTTAAACATAATCACCTTTCGTCTTTTAAATGTTTGCCAATGATACTACCCTACAATACATGCAGCCATGGCTCAAAAGGGAGTTAAAGGTTGTTTTTTTATTAATTTCTTTTTTCTGATACAAGGATTCTTTACCTTTAAAAATAAGCTTATATCCAATTTGGCAGGCAATTATGCAAATGTATTCTGTTAGGGCAGATTCCAATGGTAAAACATAAAATAAACTTAAGAAAAATGGGGGAGTCAAGCAAAGAGAAAGTTGGTGGGTCTTGCTATTTTTTTTTTTTTTACTTTAAATATTTTTAGGCCTCTTTACACTGCTGTTGGGTCATTTCTCTTAGCTATACTAAAGAGCCTTTGTCAGTCTGGAGGAGGCAGCCATGTGTCCATGAATGCTTATTTAGTACGCTGAGGACAGATGGCCTAGAACTGCTGAAGAAGACCTTAAGATATATTTAAAAGAGGAAAGGGAAAGAAACAATAAGGGAGGAAATAAATTAGAGAAGAGGCAAATGTGTAGCCAGGAAAAGTACCCACACACACACACACAGGCACACACACACAAATGAAGGCAAACTATAAAGTGGTACGTAGGACCTGATTTTTTATAGATTTGCTTTTTCTGTAGAAACTTTAATTTTCATTATTGTTGATTTGTTGTCTTTTTAGGAGAAACCTGACAATCATAGTCACTGCTGGTTTGGGCTTAGTCTGTTTTAGCTGATATATAACTGCACTTTTGCTTCTTATAGCATCCAAACTTGAAATATAAATTTTGATTCAGAAAAGCTCAAGGGATTTACTTAAGTCAAACTGAATTAAATTGAAATCCCCGACACCCTAAGAGTCAATGATTTAACACAATTTGTTTGAGTCTATCGTAATTAATTTATCCTGCTCAGCATTTTATTTCATTTTTTTTTCTGGTATTTTAAGAAAATGTACACACGCTTGCCCAATCCAAACCTCATGAAGGGCTGTTTCAGGTGTACTGGGAATGGGGGAGGAAGTGAGGATGGAGAACGAATGGGCACGGAGGCATCAGTGGATAACACTGTTTTTGTGTGTTTTTTTTTTTTTTCAAATAAACCGTGTGAGATGATTAAAAACTGACATTAGTGGATTTTTACTGCAAATTTTTTTCTTTCCAACTTATCAAATTAACATTTTCTCATTTTCTTCAGATTTATTCTATTTCAACCATGTTCTGACTCTGCCAGGTATCAGAGGGCTGTTGCTTCAATTGCCAGGTTTTCTAATGCTCATAAAACAAATATTAGATTCCAAATTTCTTATTGCCTTCTGAGTTGTCATGGTTATCAAATGACACCTTCTCTAAATTCTCTCTCATTTTAACTCTTTTTCTTGCTTTGTATAAACAGGCTGCTTGAAAATCAAGAAAAAAAAACCATCAAGTTTGGGTGCTATAAGAAGCAAGAAACACAGAAGGAAAGAAATATTTTGTTAACCACAAATTGAAAGTGGAAAGATTTTATCCAGAAGCATTAAATGTCATTAAACATAAGAAGTCTAAAAAATACCTGGTTTATATAATGGTTCTCTGAACAAGCTCTTGGTAACTTGCAGCCTGCTAAGTGAGTGACTCTTGCATTGTGGTTAGAGCTTTTCTGCAACTACCCCCCTGCCCCCCCTCCCGCCCCACACACCCACCAACCACCACCACCAATGAAATGGGCATCAAGGACGCTGGATCATTCTAAAGTAAATATAAGGGATTTTTTTTTTTTTTGGATACAAGCACCTTTAAAAATAGAAAGGCAAGAAGATTCATAAACAGAGCCTTTGAAAATGCACAATACTTTTGTCTTACAAAAACATCTGTTGCTCAGATGAGTATTTGGAACACTGAGTGCTTCAGATTACCCCTCAGAAGGTGTGTTGGGAGGTGGCTCTCTGTGGACTTGGCCCCAGGGGAGGTCAACCCGACTCTCGGCCTGTTGGCTCAGCAATTTACCAGTGGTCAGCCCGTCTTGCCATAATCATATGCTGGCGCCCCAAGCCTGTTTCTTAACTGTACTCTGTACCTTCTAATGAAAGCATCCCAAAATATCTCCAACCGCCCAAATTCTGGGGCAGCCATGACCTCAGACTGGACTGCTGGACACACTGTATTTGCTCAGACAGAATCGCTGATAAAAATCTCCCTGCCTTGATGACTGAAATTCTCATTTTCTCTGCTAGTTCTTGTCACTTCATAACTTATGGTTACTTGCATGAATTCCAGAATCATTGACATGTAGCTGATTAGGAAGCTCTAACCCAATGCATAACACCACAATCTCATGTAACCTGGAGCTTTTACAATCAAGAAAAGAAAAACAGGGGGAAAGGTCACTATAAAATAACTTTCTGTGCTTAAAGCAATAAATACAACAGCAACAAAAAGTAACATGTGCAAATCAAAAGAGATCATTTGCAAGTTATTTGAAAACTGTAGTTTATCTCCTATACAAATGAGAAATGATTTCATCGTGGAGCTACGCTAAAGTGGCTGTGGATGAATGTGTATGATCTCAGACTTTACTACAACCCTTTAGGTAAGCTTTCAGCTTTGAGGATAACAAAACAAAATGAGGAGAAGCCAGTTTTCCTGAAAAGTTCAAATGGAAAAGCAAGGAAATAAACAAGAACTCTATTTAAACTCAACAGGTGTCCTTTGGGCACCTTCATCTTGTCAAGCCTTTGTGTTATTAAGTAAGGTAACTCAGTGTCTTGTTCAATGTGGCTTGAACAGAAAAAAAAAAAATTAACAACCTGTTAAGGAAATAAGCAAAAGATAAAACTTAGATAAAAAAAAATCAGAGAGATCTCTATTGTTATTTTGCCATGTTTTATATGCATTTCGAGAGCTTTGAAGGCTCTTCAAAATAATGCTCATAGATATTCAGCACAATTCACACAACTTGATTCTTACAAGTGCCTTGGATAATATCAGTTAGAGCATATGTCTGAACTAGCCTCCCAGTATTAATGCTTTTATTTTCCTATTTCAGGGAAAAAATTTACTTATAAAAAATGGGTAATACAAAACATACCAACATGGTTTTGTTAAAAATACAAAGCATAATCGTTTATATGATAGTGACTTTCTCCCACAAGTATGCTTTGTAAATGTGATTGAATGAGAAGGAAAAAAAATCTTTTATTATCTCCGCTCTCAAAAGCTTTACTGTTTAAGCTACAGTTGCTCCTAAGTATAGCAGAATTACAATACGTCAGGATGTTGTAGAGCAAGCAACTAACAAGGCACTAATAAGGATTCTTGCATGCATTTAAGTACAGGTTGGCAAAACTAATTCCTCTATTATTTATTTAAAAATATAATGCTGAAGGCCCAAATTCTGATGTAGTGCTTTGATTACTAGCCCATTTCCTTTTAAGATTCACATATTTCAAATCTATGCACTTCACTTTGCTGTGAGTCAGTAATATTTTCTAAATGCACGCAAACATATTTATATATAGTAGCCAAATATACGTGTATGAATGCAGATTATATATATTTATCTCATTGTATGTGTCTTTATATATATATATATATGATAATAATTATAGTGCACTTCTTACACCTAGGGAAAAAAAAAAGCACAAAATCACTGTAACCTAGGAACTCCGTGGGTCTTTGGCTACTTTCATTTTTCTTTCTTCACTGGGGTGGGACAAATCTGCCGGAATCACAAGCGGTGCTGAAAACAAGTGCGAGTCAGTTGTACCTCACTAATTTTTCATACGCTTTTTTCTTTAACTGCAGAGCTTTCTTTTTTCTCTTTTTCTTTTCAGAATCACTTAAAAAATTTTCTTTTTGCAATCTATTTTTTTCCCCTAGAAAGTAACCCCTTGGGTCCTACCTCAGGCTCCTCACTGAATGATCTCTTTTTCTTCTAATTATATTTCTTCACCTTGGGAGGGACTCACACTGCTTCAGGATAAGCAACCCAGAAGAGCCTAAGGTCAGGTGTGCCCTAGAATCTAACTCTAGAAATTACAATCACGGAATAAGAGCAAGAGAGGGAAAGAAGAGGCAGAATAGGGAATTTGTAATGATATTGAGGCTCATTCTGAGGAATAATTAACCAAACAGCATCCTATGTTACATCACTTGCTTGAAACCTCAGAGGACAGACTAAAGAATTTAGGAAGCTGATCTGAATCGGTTTCTGAAAGCCATGAGGTTAACAAATTAGTTGTATCAGTGATCAAGCCTCCAAGTTTTATTTCCCAAGTATTTACTGCTCCGGGGTCCAAAAAAATAGAAATTTATTCACAAACCAGCAGAACACAGAGAATAACAATGGCATCTTACTTACACATTAAGGATACTCAAATTTGAATCATCCAAAGAAGAGGAAACAGACTTAATTTGATAGGAGGCTTTCATTCCTCTTAAAATGGGGTTCAATGAAGGAATTAATGGGGGTCAGCAAGACAGAAGATTTCTAAGATAGTTCTTGAAGTAAAAGGGAGAAGTGTGAGGACATTTGTGAAATGCAAACTCTTCAGGTAGAGGAATTGTAGGTAGAAAAGGGAAGAACATTGGGAGAGGTTTTTAAACCAGATTTTCAGCTGGGCTTTTGTTTAACACATATGCAAATGTGTGCACTGCTTCATTTGAATATTTATTTACTGCATTTGTGAAGGAAATTGGGGGATTATAGCCTCTTCCCAGCTGTGTTTTAGTTAATGACTGGTCAGCCTATTAGCCTGCTCCACTAAACGGATTCTCTGCACAAGCAACACCTTTTTTACCCTGCCTAGAAATTCTTCACATAAACAACAGTGGGGAAAACAACAAGCCAAATCCAGGGAGCTTTACACCAAAAATGAAAATATTCCCCCAGAATCATTAAAAATAAGTAAGAAAGTTATTTGACAATGATGACTTTTGAATTTTTATAATAAACAAAGCAAACATTTGCTATCAAATGTTGTAGGGGAAAGGGGAGTCAGCTAATCAAAATTTCTCTTTACTGAGAATGAATTCAGGTTACTGTTCTAAGTGGCCTTTCTTTTCTTTCCCTGGTACTTCCTCACTTATTGTCCTCTATGAGCATAAGCATACACATCAATGAAAATGTCATGAATTACTTGGGCAATTATTAATATTTGACAAATTCATTGGAATGTGAATTTCATAATTTCCCCCCATCTCCTCACTGCCAAAAAAACACAGAAGGAGAAAGAGTAAATAACATTTCTCTAGCAACCAAACTCAGTGTACTGTCATTGCTCAAACCAACTTATTTGGAGGCATCAGTACTGGTTATGAGATTAAAGACTATATCAAGACAAGCTCATTTCTGAGGATTAATGGTGAGCAAATCTTTAGGTCAAAAAGCTCTAATATAACATGTGTAGCAGTCTATAATTTATTGATATTAAGAAAAGCAGCATCTATTTTCTGCTAAGTGTAAATGTCTTAACCAATAGGAAAAAATTTACCTTACTTCCAAAATGTCTGTCTTCTTTATATCATTTCAGATTTTATTTACTATAGATCCACCCATCCAGGTGAGAACATGCACTAATTTTAATACAGTCAGAATTAATCCATGGAAATGCAAGAGCCAAATTCTTACCATCAAAATTCGGAACTTTTTTGTCTGGATCTAAGAGAAGCCTGAACTTTGATTTTATTAGCAAGGTGACCTTTACAGAACAAATCTATAAAATAGTTATTTATCAGAAGTATTAATACTTAAGAGGATTTTTTTGTCAACAGCTTGTTTGTGCTCGCTTCTGTATGAAGTACTACAGCAAATAAAGAGACAGCGATGGAGAACCTAAGAGCCACATGGACATGAGGAATTGTTCCTGGAGCCACATCATCGTTTCTCACAGTTGGAAAAACTGAGTATCATACAATAGACTGAGAATTCAAATATTTATAGAACAAAAGCAAATAATAAAGGAAGACATGCTGTCAGACCTCAAGATATACAGAGAAGTAACAGCGATGTTGATGAAAGAATATTACAAGAATAAATATTCTACCTAAAAAAACACCTTCAGCTACTTCATTGCTAAGATCCTGTCAGTGCTGCCCATTATACTTAAAACCATTGAAACGAGCAGAAGGAAGTTTCAGGTACACATTTCATGCCATCCTTCTACATCAGAAGTGAATGGTGTGCACTTAATGGCATTGTCTCCCCCCCCTTCCCACATGAGTTTCGAAACCATCTCATAAGCTTGTCAGGCATATTTCTTGTTCATTCCTTCTGTGGGGCAGAGGCAGACAGATTGCTGGATCAGATAGTGCAATACGCTGTATACTGCATTTGAAATGTGCCTTTTTTTAAAGCAGCAGATTTATTGATTTTCTTAAGTAGAAAATACGCACCCGGACATTAGACAAACACAGACTAAACACAGACTGAGAAAAAGCTGATAATTTGATTAAACTGACTGAGCTTTTGTTGTCTGTGTTTGGGGAATTTCCAATAATGCACAAGTGCCAAGCGCCCCTCTTCTTCTGAATTTAACAAATGTAATCCCTAAGCACAATGAATGTTACAATTACACTGTATTTGGAGAATTGTTTTTCTTGAGAAAAATATTTTGATGAGCCCATATATTGCTTAGGTTGAAAGGAAGGTGGGGTGAAAATCTTGCCTTGCTCAAGATATAGGACTTTATTCAGAAAGGGGTAAGTATTAGCTAGGCAAAAAGCATTCGTTCTATGGAAATATTTTCTTTCTTTCTATCTACCTACCTATCAAGATTACGGAGATATAATTGATTAGATGTAATTTGCTCAATTTGAGGGTCAAATTGAGTTCAATATTTAAGGTTTATAATGCTTCACAGTGTCATTTCACATGTCTTAGGGAACAGTTTAGTTGTCTAGAGATGTCAAAAAGCTCTGGATATTTAATTTACTCTTGTGGATGCCTGCAATGAAATTAGTGGCGGAAGGCAGGGGGGTGTGTGTGTGTGTGTGTGTGTGTGTGTGTGTGTGTGTGTGTGTGTGTGTGTGTGTGTGTACAGGGATGAGGGAATCATAGCTGAAAGTATGTGAGAATTACTGAGTTCTATGAATCAGCTGGATGAGACCTTGTGAACTTGAACTGTAAACACCTCTGAGCTGTCCCTGTATCCTTTTTTTTTTTTTTTTGTCATTTAGACTATGGTATTGAGAACAAAATCTAATTCCCTAATATTCTGCAAGGACCGTGCCACAAAAATAACCATTTCTAGCCGCTTAACCACAAAGACTTTCACCTTTATTATTTTCTATGCCTACACTTAGATTTTTAATCACTCATAGTGTTCCTATCTATTAACCATTCTTTTGCGATGCTATTTTGTTCCTTCTTTTCCACTGGCTCAATCCTTAGGATTTTATGTGTTGCCATAAGGATATTTAACCTCCTGCTAGTTTTTGTCTAGTCCAGTTCATATTGGATAGCTTTCTTAAAACTCTCTACTCCAGCTAATCTGGCCAATAATACATCTGATTACAACTTTTCACAAGTGTGTTGTGAATATATTTCAACTCTGGGCTCTTTTCCTTGGCCTATGCTTTTTCCTAAGCATAGGCTTAGACCCCAAATAGGTAATCATTATGGTGACCAGATACAATCATAACCTAGAAGGTCACCACTTAACAAGTGCTCATCAATAATGGGACAGCTGAACTATTAGCAAAATCATCTCAGTTTTGTTTTTACTTACTGAAATGAATTTCAATTACAGATTCTACTGTTCCTTTTAAATTTGAGTCAAGGATATTTATGCACAAATTAAGGTAACACTGAGGTTTAAAATCACTTTTCCTTCCTTGTATTAATATAGGAATTTATTTAATGATTCATCTCAGCTGGCCTGAGGATGTTTAAACAAAGCCACATAGGAGATATATTTAAAGATAATTTAAATCTAGCCTTTTTCTGACTTACCTCTCTGCCTTTTCAAGTGTATGACAAAGATAATTTCCACTCTTTTTCATCCTTCATGAACTCATTAGGGAAATAACATATAAAAAAAAAGTTGCCAATTTTTAGAGAACATTTTATAATTGTGTGAAGCTTACCACAATAACGTCCAATGGCAATTCAAACATATTCCATCTCATTCCATAATTTATAATTTTAGTATTTAGAAATTGTATGTGTGCATATGTGTGTATGTATATACATTTATTTAATTATATGAAATATGTAAATATGAATTATATGATAATATAAAATATTTAGATCTATATGTAAATTCTCTTTGGGGTTCTAAGAACTAAATCATATGCAACGAAATAATGGCCCATTTTAATTTGACATACATTCCTGCTCTTTTAATCTGCTCTTTTAAAAAGGGTTTGGGGGAAATAGGTATTTTCACTAACTATGAAATACAACATTTGTTGCTTAATATTAAGGTGGTAATTTTCTTTAGAGAAGTCAGCCTATGAAGTCCAAAGACTAGAAGTCAAGAAACCTATATTCATCTTGGGATTCTACCTTGGGCAACTTATTTACCTTTCTCAGTCTGTTTCCTCATCTGCAAAATCACAAAGTTAGAATAAATGTCCCTTACAACTTAAGAATTGAAAGTCATATATTAAAGTTCTGTGGATTTTTATTTTCTCTTTGTGAAAACTTTTTTTGGCAGTCATGAGAACCTCTGAAATCAACAATCAGGGCTTCACCACATTCTCAGATGTCTGGATACTGAATCAAACTTCTAAGACCCACAGTCCATGAAACCCTAATTCAAATCAAGAAATGTGCTGTGGGTGGTGTAGGTGAGCTCCAGCAGCACACGGGAAGCTATCAACTGAAAGGAAACACACATGGAAATATCCTGTCACCCATACTGAAACCTTTTGCAGCCAACCGAGGCCTTTGATGGGCTCTCCCAAGCATGGCCACCCACAGCTGCCATCACATCAGCCAGCTTCTCTTCTTTTAAATAATTACTAAATATAGGCTTTTATGATGTGTGTGTTGCTGAGGATGTATCTCCCATATACCTTCAAATAACTGGCTTTTCTGATGAGGTTTTAATGCATTTTTTCAACCTAGGGCTTTCCATACTACTTGAAATTTCTTGGACTTCAGTGGAATTGAGGGAAAAGAAAGACTTTGCAATCTCTATTAAGGAAATTAGTTTTGAGCATAACAATGTTATTTCCCATTTTTAAATAGGAAAAAAAACCCACTCTGCCTTATATGTAACTTATTAAATTACTTTTTAAAAGTAGCAGAAAGGTTTATTCTATTGAAATAATCTTATCTCTTGCCAAAAATAATTATTAAATATAGACTCTTTAATTTGTATTGTTTCCACGGAATGAACTATACATTTTACATATATTATGACATTCATTAACTGAACTATAATTCCATTACAGATTAACTATGACAAATTTTATCTATATTCCATTTTCTAAGTTATTTTTCTATTAAAAATGTTATTCCTAATGCAGATACGTACATTGATGCAAACAAAATACAGTTACCCATTTTACATGCAAACATGGAGGTTTTTAAAAAACAGAAGGATGCAGCTGCCCACCCATGTCATGTCATCCTACCAACAAAATGCATTTCAAAAAACTAAAGGCTTCTTCTTCTAACCATTAACAGTATAATAATTATTTTAAATAGTCAATCATGTCAGAAATAACACCTAGTGATAAGAAGTGAGAATTTTTCTTAGTAGTAATATAATTATTTTATATATATTCAAAATATATTTATCAAGACTTAATCTGCATTATTTGAACAAATATTTATGGAGCCATGCAATTTTATTTGGTGGTGGGGGGGAGAAAGATATAAATAAGATCTGATTCTGGACCCAGGGATCTTTCTAATATATTAGGTGAGATAAGGAGGGGGTATAAATAGCTTTAGCACAAGATTCAATCTGGTAAGGCACTTATGTTTAAAAATGTGTGTGAGCATGCGCATGTGATTATGAACATTTCAGCAGGTAGAAACAGGGAAGATTTCAACTGAGGTTGACATCTGGGCTGCCCTTTGAAGGAAGAACATGTCAACAAGTGGGAAGAGTGGAGATACCTCTTAACCATGTGAAGGCAGCCGCATCACCAAGGTGTTTGTAACTACATTCATTCAACAGTGGTCAATTCTGATTTAGCTGTAACAGTGCAGGGTGACTGAGGGGGACTTCTAAGTGGCACATTATAAAAATGAGGTACAGCCTAATTTGCGGAAGGCCTTGAAAGCCAAGGTAACACCTCAGGGTTTGTTTAATGGGCCCTGAGGACTCATTCATGGGGATAAAGATAAAAAAGAAAAGGAGTGGCTGATAATGATGGACTTGGCAAGAGAGGATGAACAGAAACAGAAGCATCATTTAGGAAGGAACACAAAATGTGGGCAATGTAAAATAAGAGTCTGAACAAAATAATGAAAAGAGAAATGACATGGAAGTATCGGGTACAAGAGAAATTCCAACAGAATCAGAATTGTTGATGACCAATAGATACCTGTGAATTGGGGAGAATATGGGGACACTGAAGAGGTCTGAGTTTGGATTAGGGGCAGGGAAACAAAACTACTAACATAAAACATGGTGATGGTTACAAAAGAAGACAGATAGAGGGAAATCAACTCTATACATACACTCTCTAGGAGATTTCCAAATGGCAACTTGAAAAGTAAGTCAATGGCATCAGTGTGATTATGATACAGGGTAGAAGGGGAAGCCTGAGCTTTTTTTTTTTTTTTTTTTTTTAACACTGAAAGAGTAATTTAAAATGTTAAATGAAATGAAGTGGTCAGAATGAATCAGCTAAGAAGGCTGTCAAAGAGAATCATAACTATTTCAGGGTTCAGTCATCAACTTAATGCTTCCTTCCTCCCTGTCCTATAAGTTCACATGCTCCCTTTTCAGGCCCGATCTTCTCCCAGGATTCGGCTTCTGCTGATGGCCTGAATCTTAAAGTCTGGAGCTGCAACGTTAGGATAAAGAAAAAGAGGTGGATGTCATGTTCACAAAGGCAAAAATAAAAATTTTGGAAGTGGATGGTATCACTAAAAGCAGAGGGAATAGGGAGAAAAGGGAAATGGCTTTAGGGGAAACACCTAGATTTAGGTTTGAAGAAGAAGCAGGAAAGGTTAGAGGAGGCATGGTAAGAGGCATCCCCAGAGAGAATCTGGGGAGAAAGTGTCAGGAAAGCGGAGTTTCCTGAAGAGCAGAAAGGAGAAGTGGTCAAGAAATCTGAAATGTTGCCGGCAGATTAATGCACAGAGTTCTGAGGAAAAGCAATCAAGAAGAGATGTTATCATAAGAAGGTTAAATCAAGGCAAGATTTTCAGTTACTAACGGGAGACTTGGGGACTATACTGACTAAGGGTATATGATAAGATGAGCACTAAGTGGGGAGGAGATGGGTGGACAGGATAGGTCAAAGTTGGCTAAAGAAGGATTAAAAAAAAAACAGTGGAGAGAAAAGGTCAGAATTTGTGTCAGATTGGTAACTGTGCATAACACTTAATTGGAGCAGTGTGCAGGGACTTCTTAGGGAATAAAGGAGATTTTGATTAAACTAATGTATAGAGCTAATCAAAATCAAATCTGCAGTTACAATGTCAAAATGCCTTGCGATGTGGAATCTCTGTGATCAATGTTTATTGGTTCTACTGAAAACCTTTCCAACAAGCTGATGAAATCAGGTCTTGAATTTTGAAACAAGTCTGGCTACCACCCCCCACCCCAAATTCATATTTTGAAGTCCTAAGTCTAATGTGATGGCATTTGAAGATGAAGCCTAAGGGAGCTAATTAGATAACTAGGTTTAAATTAGGTCTTAAGGGTCATAAGGGTAGCACTCTCATGGTGGGATTAGTGCCCTTATAAGAAGAGACACCAGAGAGCCTGAATCTCTCTTCCCCACCATGGGAAGACATAGGGAGAAGGTAACCATTTGCAAGTCAGGAAGAGAGCTCTCACCAGGAACTGATCATGCTGGCACCCTGATCTCCGATCTCTAGCCTCCAGAAATGTGGGAAAATAAATTTGTTGTTTAAGCCACCCAGTCTATGGTATTTTGTTAAGGCAGTCCAAGTTAATTATGACACAGTCAGTGATTTTTACCCCTATTTAGGGTATTTGTAGTATAATATTTAATTACAGTCTAATACCTAATTTAAGAATATGAAACTTTAGGGCGCCTGGGTGGCTCAGTTGGTTAAGCGACTGCCTTCAGCTCAGGTCATGATCCCAGGGTCCTGGGATCGAGTCCCACATCGGGCTCCCTGCTCTGCGGGAAGCCTGCTTCTTCCTCTCCCACTCCCCCTGCTTGTGTTCCCTCTCTCGCTGTGTCTCTCTCTGTCAAATAAATAAATAAAATCTTTAAAAAAAAAAAAAGAATATGAAACTTTATAAAACAAAACAGAATCTTTATAAGGTTTGAATAGAAATTTACTGATGAAAAAGCAGGAAAAAATTACAGAAGGAAGAAGGAGCAAAGAAACAGTCATTTGCAAAATTTTTAAACATCTTGCAAATGTCCTCAAATAAATAGCTAAGAATAGTAACAATGGAAGTTGATCTTTTCCTGTGTCCCTAGCGCCTTCCCAAGCCATCTCATTTAATCCTCATGAGATCCCTTTAAGGTAGGTAACACACTATTGCTACCCACTTTTCATAAGGAATAAAAGACCCAGGGAACTAAAATAAAGCTTGCCCAATATTACCCACATGCCATTAAAAGAGCTAGGACCTTGTTTCCACAGTATCCATATGCTTTGAAGATTTATGTCAATTAAAAAAAATTTTTTCCTTTATTTTCTTACTTTTATATAAAGTTACACTTACAAAAAATATTCCATGCTAGCATTTATTTACTACCTCTCTGTCTCAAAATGGAGACAGTAAGCAGCAGGAGTAGAGATTAATATATACATGAAATGCCTAGGACAAGGTTTAGATTTTGGATTTTCAAGGTTATGTTCATTGCAGCATTATTCACAGTAGCTAACATATGGAAACAACCTAAATGTCCTTCAACAGATGAATGGATATATATAATATCTATCTACCGCCCTCCCCCTTCCCCCTAATACATACAATGGAATATTACTCATTCTTAAAAAGGAAGAAAATCCTGTCACTTGCAACAACACGGCTGGAGCTGGAGGATATAATGCAAGACACAGAAAGACAAATACTGTATGACCTCACTTATATGTGGAATCAAAAGTTGTCAAACTCATAGACACAGAGAGTAAGATGGTGGTTGGCAGGGGTTGGGTGGGGGAGGGATATGGGGAGATGTTGGTGAAAGGATACAAAGTTTCAGTCATGGGAGATGAAACGTTCTGGAGATCTAATTTACTGCATGGTGATGGTAGTTAACAATAGTATAGATATACTTGAAATTTGCTAAGAAGATAGATCTTAACTTAAATCTCACCACACAAGGGGTGATGGATATGTTGATTAGTGTGGGGTGATCATTTTATGGTGTATACATTTATCAAAATATCAAGTTGTACACCTTAAATATATACAATCTGTGTATGCCAATAACTCAATAAAGCTGTTCGGAATTGTTTTCTGAAAGGTCCATCGTTTAGTTAAACTCTCCTTATTTTCTTATTCTACACAAAACCTCAGCAAAGATCTAGTTTCTTGATCATTCCAAGTGACAATGAAGAACTTCTAACCCTCAAAATGTCTCTTCTCTCTTAACTGCAAGTTTTTAAAAAGCTGTCTATCCAAAATTGGTTGTAACTTTCAAACTTGGATTTTAAAAAAAGAAAAGGGAAATACAATAATCTTCTAAGTGTAAGTCTATAGTTGAGGTGCATTGTCATTTCACAGAGCAAGGATCAAGGTCCTACACTTTATACTTGGCTGTTTTTACTAATGAGAGTTCATTCAACCCCTCTCATCTCTTGGCAAGAGCAGTGACTGAGCTAGGTGGCCTGTGCCTTATTTAGATCAGCACATTGTGTGGCTATAGGATGGTGGCACATTTCCTTGGGGCCCAGAGGTTGCGGAGGCAAGTAAAATTTTACAAGGTGGCTTTTGGGGGAATCTGTGGTTTTATACTTTTTCCAAGAGTTGAGGAGCAATAGGGAGTGACCTGATCCTGCTGGAGACATTGCCCAGTAGTCTGTTAGCGGGACAGTTGAATGTGTCCAGGGCAGAACTGGCCAACTCTGCCAGTGCCCAGCAGGCATTCATGCGGTGTATCAAGATCATCCCTATGGCTGTCACTGAGGAAGCAGCATTTCACTTCTTAAAATATCTTGTACAAAACTAAAAGGAAATTGCACCAAGTATGGCATCTGGGAGTGAGGGACACAGCTGCTAAAGACAGGAAATTTAAATTAAAGCTGCTTTCCTCCATGCCCCCGATTAGATTCCTTTGTATATTTTTTTCAGGTCTCATGATAATAGAAGATGAATGCAAAGTGTCAGAGAGACTGTGGAATTTCTCTATTTTCTAAGCAGTCCAATCCAATGCACCTCAAATTTTCCACTGGGGGTTTGTCGGATGATGTAAGAAGAAGGAATAGGTTGGTGGTTTGAAGAAAAAAGAAGAGGAGGCAGAACAACTTCCAATTGCTTACAATTTACTGTTGGCCAAGCAGTAAACATAACTTCTAGACTTGCCAGCCTCCTTACACTGGCCATTTTTATCTCCCTTTCTCTGTAAGCTGCTCAAAGCCATACCCCAAAGTACTCTGACACAAAACCATTGGAGGGTGTGGTCTCTGCTTGTACTGGGCAATGAATAGGGAAGCTATTTATTTCTAGGGCATCTCTGTTCAGTGACTCATGTTTGGACTGGAAAATTGGCCACAGCTTTCTAGCAGCTCTTTCCTGCCAGCTATCCTGGCATTCTACCCAGTGCTTCCACTGCCCCTCCCCCTTTCTCCTTGCCCAGTCTGCTTTTATATTCCTAAAGCCCCCACTTAATAATAGTCATTGTTCCATGTTAACCTTGAGGATCTGGGAGGAAGGACAGTGAAGGGCGTAGCTGTATGCTATAATGAGCATTTGACGCTATAGCAGGTGGAAAAAGCTTTGGGGATCTGGGCAGATTAGGAGGAGAGGGGGCTCTAGCAGATGTTGAAGCAAGATGATGTATTGCTGCTCACTCTGGGATTCAGACAATACCAGTGCAAAAGTGGAACAGGGAAAAGGGGGGAAAAATTGATCCCTTTTGATACAAACTGGGCTAGAAACCAGACACACTTGAAAGTGAGCTTTTAAGGAAGACAAATTTGTTTCCAGGCACTGGGTTTTTCGTTTGTCCATTTTTGTTTTTGTTTTTTGTTTTCCTAATGGCAGATCAATTGCCAAATTATTCTTTTAATTTGAACATTAACTACATCCAAGGCTTGACTTACTCCCCTCAGCTAAACTCTTACTAATCTGACTTCTTCGTAGTAAAACAAAAATAGAAATAGTTGCATCAAGAATTTCGTTTTAGCCGCCTTCAGAACTGAGAACCCCAAAAAAGCAAAGGTGAATGGTGTTTAATTAATGATTGGTTTTACCATTTGAAGAAATATATATTTAACATTATTCATTTGCTTTGCCCGAGGCAATTAAATAATTTTAAAAGCTGATGCAAACAAACGTTCTACTCACTTTACAAAGAATAAGAATGAAAATTAATCTTAATAGATCTATGTTAACTATTCCCAGTTCTAATTTCTAATATTTATTTCAATGTGTTTTGTGAAATTCTAGAAATAGACATAAAGATATATTACCTACTTTACTATATGGTTTGCTTAATTATTCACATATTTGCACATACACATACACCCACACACATATGTATACACATATACACACATACATGTATATAAGCATATAACATATTCCGAATGTGGATGGACAGATGGTACCCAAGAGCTAATCAAATGTATCAACAACAAAAAAAATCACAGTCCTCAAATGTTGATAGCACTGTTGAAGACAGTTATAATCAAATATATTTTAGGGAATATTATATACAGAGAATTGAATTGTTAAAAATTATTTCTAGAAGTTTTAGTCTCTTCCCTTTCCCCAGAACTCATTACATGTGTTCTACTAAATCAATTTGGGTAAAAAGGAGACTAAAGCCTATCCATATTTCATTCTAGTCAAGGATGACAATTAGAAACTAGAAATAATTTCTAGCCTGTGTCTACTTAGGCTGCATTGTTTATGACTTGATTGGTTTAGGGACCATCTATACAACTGGAAAATAATCATACAGTAAGCAAAGAGAAGTTTTGAGAAGACATTATGAGAATTCTGTCAAGGTTCTCCAGAGAAACAGAGCCAATAGATCATTTATTTATTTATCATAGGAATTGGCTCATTGATTTTGGAAACCAAGAATTCCCTTCATCTGCCTGATGAAAGTTAAAGAACCAGGACAGCCAGTGGTATAATTCAGTCTGAGTCAGAAGGCCTGAAAACCAGGCAACCCAAAGTTAGCATCTGAGAAAGAACAGCGAGAAAGTGAATAGTCCAAAAGACCAGTGAAGAAGAGGCAAGGCTCCTCTGACAGCCTTAGAAGTCATGTGGTACCCCTCCTGCCACATTTGAGTGGCTTCAAGAGTCATTAAGGCCAGCCTAGACTAAAGAGGTAGGGAAAAAGACTCCACAACTTGATGGGGAGTGGTAAGGTCACATTACAGAGGAGCGTGTGGGATAGGAGACCACAGTTGCGGCCATCTTGGGAAAATGCAATGTACAACGAGTTTTTCTTACAAAATATTACAGTCAATTCTTCCATTTTTTTAAGCCAAACTTTACTCTTCACAATTTCTGAAAATAAAAATATATGCATATAAATATAATAAAAATATTATTAAAAATCTGTAAATATCTATAGATTTCTAAAGCACGGTTGGTTGTGGTTATTAAAGCATATTTTCTTGAAATCTGATAAATCAGTTTGAATCCATTTTTCTACTCATTAGATGTGAACATTGAGGAACTATAAAATCCCTGGAGCCTCAATTTTTTTCTCATCTGCAAAAATATAAAAATAATTCCATCTACAAAATGAAAATAATATGAAAATTATGAAAATAATACATGCTTTATACAATTACTAGGGTTAAGTGATATATTACAATGAAACCAAACAACTTTCAGGATCTCAAAAAATGTTTGTTATCTCTACGGGTGTAGGCATTGTCTGTGACTATACAAATAGGAATCCAGACATTTCTAGATTAATATCAACAAGATTATCTTATGGTACAATTTGTGACAAATGCTCTAAAGTAATAAAATGCTTTATTTTTTACTTATTATTAAAATTTTGAGTTACTTTTTTTCTGACATTTACTGAAGCCTCCAACACTAAGTAAAATAAACCTCTACATCATGTGGTTCTTTGTATACAGACTACATTATTGTCACCTCCAGAGTTACTAAATCAACATTCACCCACTCAATGATTATTAAGGTCTTTTAAGCCAGTCCCCAGTGATACATTGTGATAGAGATGGAGTCTTTTTTTTTTTTTTCTTAAAGAAAACAGAGCTTACAATTTGTGGTAAGGAGAACGTCTTGTATTAATTCAGCTACGTGAGAAATATTAGGACAGATTAAAATGACAGAGCCAATGGACACAAGAAAAATTCATTCATCCATTCATTCATTCAATAAATATTCAACTGAGTGACCACCGTAATGCAGATTCTGTAGTAGACAGTTAACATAGAAAGATGATCAAGACACAATCCCTGCCTTAGAGGAACTCTCCTTCCCTAAGGGAAACTGACCCATTAAAAGACAATTCTAAAACAAAATGTGGGAGTAGTAATAAACACATATGTGTTTGGGTAGGGAAGGCTTCCTGAAGGAGGTGATGCAGAAGCTTTGTCTCAAGGACAGTTATGAATTAATTTGATGAAATCAAGTGGGAGAGAAGAGTGGGGAAAAAAAGGTTCACCAAATTTCCCTGGAAGGTTTATTCTGAACTTATACTACTTGTCTAGATAAACATGAGAGAGTATGTGGTAGATATTTTGCCCAGTTCATCCTTGGAGGAGGAGTTTGTGGTCCAGATACTGGGCATGCTATTAGAAGATAAACTTTTGCTGGGAGGCCCTTCAAGAAATTGCCTCATCTGGACAGAGCAGCCTCACCCAAGGCCACACCTTGTCTGGGAGGCCAACATCCCATGACATTTGGGTACAAAGACTTGGCCATTTTGGAGTCAAGATGGGGCAACAATGAAGGGCCAGTTTAGTTCCAGAGCTCCCAGTGGGGTCAACCAAGGTTGACATGGAGCCTGTGACACAGTTCAAGTTCTCCCTCTGCTCCCTTTGTTTCCTTTCACAGGTATTGATCCTGTGGCCCTTCTCAACAAACATCCTAAACCTCAGTCTCAGAGTCCATTTTCTGAAAAACCCAACCTGTGACACTATGATAAGCAGAAGGCATTTTAAAGAATTTGATTGTGAATTTATCTCTGTACATTTGATCTCTCTGATAGGAGCACTTCTCCCACTTTATGTTTTTAACAGACTGCTCAAATATTAATCACATCAGTCTGCATTGTAAAAATAATTACTCAAATTTGGTTGAAAAATATTACTTAGAAAGCACAGCATAAAGCTGGGTTTTACTCATGAATCTCTCATCCATTTATCATTTGATCATATTTTTGGATAACTGCTTGCCAAAGCTAAAAATTTTAATCAGAGCCATTTTTGAGTAGGAAAAGCAGAAAGGATGCCTTTGAAAGCAATAATTCCTTTTTTGTTTCTTTTTACTTTTACACAATTTAAAAATAGTCAACTGGATTTTTAAATTTTAAACTGATAAATAAAAATGCATTTGATCCTCGCCAAGTTGACTCATATTTTATAGATGAAATTAGATTAATCAAGATACTACAAATTTCATGAAGTTATTTATTTTTCTCTTCTGTTGAATAGCAAATACTAGCTTTGGTTACACAATGATCATGAGAAATAATTATCTTGAGAGGTTTCACAATATTATTATGATAATTTGTTATATTGTATTTACATAATATTTTTTAAATATTTTGTAGTCTTAGAGCCCAATCTTGCCATGCATACTCACAAACAGGGTTTGTTTCTTGATGCATGTATGTAATGATTCTTCCCATAAACTGTGGTAAAAATATAATGGAAAAAACACAGCTCTTTAGCTTTCCCATCTTTGCTTCAGCTGACATTAATGTGGCCCCCATTTTTCTCCTTTCTTTACCCCATTCCTTTCTATAAAACCCCAGGACCATGTAAGAGATAACAATAACAATGATGCCAATAATAATAGCGAGTATTTGTTGAACTTAAACTATACACTTGTCATTGTTCTAATTCCTCCACGTATTTCAATTCATTTAATTCTCGTAACAAAACTTTGCACAGAGGTGCTATTATTTTCCGTATTTTAAAGATAACAGATGACCCTTCCCTAGAATGAGACAGAACCACTGAAAGAATACTGTACATTATGATTACTTTCACTTTGGGAGTTAAATATAATCTCTACCTGTTAATCAGATGAGAGGCATAGCTTGTGTGTTCATTAGGAGCAGTGAGAAAAAGAACCAGAGTGTTCATGTAAGTGTGAATACTTACATGATGTAAGTATTCACTGAATACTTCTGAATACGATGCAAGGAATTCAGAAACCAAGAGTCAGAAATGCAGGGAGACCAGTGGGTTTTTTTTAAGATCTATTTAATATAAAGAAAAGCTACCGTTGTGCATGTTCAGGTGGGTGTGTTGGAGGGGAGGTTGCTGAAAAATGGAGAGAGAATTTACCAATAAACTGTCCAGTGTCTCTCCATGTGTGCTGGAAAACGTGATATTTTCTCTTTGAATTTCCACAATTTCCAGTTTTCTATAATGAGTATGCCTTACTTATATATTTGAAACACTAATATGAAGGAATTTTAAATGCTCACATTCTATTTTCATAAATACCTGTCTGCTCCTATAACAAACAACTATGCTCTGTTCCCTTACTTCCAAAGAGTAACTCACTTCTTTCACCACATGATTGTAGGACTGCCTGGGTCCTACACACACAGTGAGGAGGACTGACTAAATGAGGTCTCCAGAATCATCTTTATCAAATTCTGAATGTGGCAGGGAATGTCAGGCCACTTACGCTTCTATATACTTTCACAGTCATTAATGTTTTAATTGGGAAGTTAATGTGACTAATATTACTAATTTATATATTAGGGCCTCGTTATAATGCCATCTTCTCATCCTGTGTGTTAATATTTTCTGAAGCAAAACCCACTATGTGCCAGGCACACAGGGACTAGATTACTGAGCAAGAGCAAAACGGTCCTAACGTGACTGAGGTGTAGAGAGGGGCGGAGGACCCAACTTTGTTTCAGAACATCATTCAGATTTTTCATTTCACTTGGCTTTTTATTATTATTTTTTGTTTAAGGATGGTAAAATTTCATGTTATATTAAATTTCATATTTTAACTGATTTTCTGGGAAGATCTTGGTTAATATCTAATAAAAATTAATCAACTGATTTCAGTTTTGCTTAGCACACTCCAGCTGACTTCACAAGCAAAGCCAAGTGCAGAAAAGTTTTTAGATACAGGTGAAGTTGGTGATTCTTCTCATTTCATGGAGAATATGAACTGCTAATTACTTACATATTGACAACTAGTAAAACCTCTTGCTCTGCCCAGGGTATACACTTCTGAACTTGATGAAAAAAAATTTATAGTAACTTGAAACTTTGGGTTTTTTATTTTCTTAAAAAAAGTGCTTCTAGTCCGTTATCATTTTTAAATGTTAAACTTTTAACGAATTTCGTCTACGTATACCAGTGGGCATAAAAATCTCTGAAATATTTACTGTCATTTTGAATTTATTCAAAAGTCACCATGAATATGTGTACATTTCTTATACCTAAGAGGATGTTATTGGTGAGACGATCTCATATGTGTCAATACCTTGAGGATAGGGACTTACTCAGGCTCGCCTCTAGCAAGTGCTAAGTGCCTGGGAACATATAATAAATATTTGATGACAGCAAGATGTTAGAGTAAGAGGCAAAACCAGATTCTTAACCAAAAAAATTATACTTATTATGTTCTCATTTGTATACTATTATAACTATAAAAGTATTTTAGTTAAGAATTAATTTGTATTATTAATACAAATACTTGTTTTCTCTAAGACTACCACATACACACTAATGAAAACTTAGAAATCACAAAAATTTGCAACACATATATATGTGTGTGTGGATATACAGAGAGAATAAAATAATAAAATTTTCATTCTACCATACAGAAATGACTACCATTTGACATTATATACCTTATAAATGTATAGTTTCACATAGCTAAGGTATCCAATAGATTCACTTTTGAATCTAATTTTTAACTAAATATTATATCCTTTAGAATGTTCAATGACATTACTTATACATGTCTTTAAGACATCTGAAAAAATACATATGATAATTTGTAGCTCTACAATTATTTAAGGTTATCTAAAATTTGGGGCTTTTATTGATAGTAGCAATTTGCAATCATTTCTTGAGAGTTTGCTCTGTCAGTTACCGTGTCCTTTTTATAACAAATCCATGATGTTAGGTAAATTATCTTCAATTTCAGATGAAAGATTTCAGTTAAAAGAGGTTCAACATTTGTCTCAAACTAAATGCTAGTTCATGGTGGAGGCAGGATTTAAAGACAGGTTTTATCTGACTTCCAAGATTGCCTATTAACCACTTTCCGGTTTTGGCCCCATATTGGATATGCCATGTTGATCAACATCTTTGTGGTACAGACTCTGTGTACTTTTTGGATGATAGCCTTAAGTATATTCTCAGAAATAGAATTAGAGAGTCAAAGGCGTGAACCCTTTTTGAAGCTCTTAATATGTCTGTCCAAATAGGGGCGCCTGGGTGGCTCTTTTGGTTGAGCGTCTGCTTTCAGCTCAGGTCATGATCCCGGGTCTTACTGATCTCTAAACTCGTGAGCTATTTAGGATGTTACCCATACTGATATGTTTTAAACAAACTTTTACCTATACGTTCCTCAGTGTCACATTTCAGGGCATTTTATATGTGTCCCTCCCAATCATATTTTTACAGAGGAGGAAGTCTGAGCACACAGAGAGAGTAAGTACTTTCCCCAGCTCACAGAGCTAGTAAGTATGGAAGTTCAAACTCTGGCAGGCTGGTTCGAGCAATCATGCTTTTATACTATGTATGTCTTACAAATATTCTGTAAACTTCACATTTTACATTTTATTTGGTTTATTATTACATATGTTAAAAATTAGGTTTCAGAGGTGCCTGGGTGTCTCAGTCAGTTAAGTGTCTGCTTTCAGCTCAGGTCATGATCTTGGCGTCCTGTGATTGAGCTCCCTGCTCAGTGGAGAGTCTGCTTTTCCCTCTCCCTCTGCCCTCCCCCCCTTCCCCTGATTGTGCTTTCTCTCCTTCTCTCTAATAAATAAATAAAATCTTTTAAAAAATTAGGTTTTGTATAATCAGATACATTGATATAGACCTTCTTCTTTGGTACAGTAATTTTTTCCAAATATATCCCAAGGAAATCAAACAACTGTACAAAGATGTTTGGTCAGGTACATTTGTACTGATATTGTTTAGAATAGCAAAACAACCAGAAGCAATTTAAATGTTCAACAACTAAGAACTGAACAAATATATTATGATACATTCATACATAGATCTTATAGTGCTAACAGAAATGGGGAATCTATATTTGCTGACAGAGAATATGGTCATGTCACACTGGCAAATATAAAGGTGAGTCTTGGAAATACAAGCTCACTATGTTAAAAAATATGTGAATTACATTTTTTACCTAAACCTATTAATATATTAGCAAAAATTTCTCTTGGCTGCTTATCTCTTTTTTAAAACATCCTAAAATGAGAATGGATTACTGGTAGAAAAATAGCTTTTTCAAAAAAATCGAGGTCCTAACTCTTTCACCAATGTACCTGGTTCACTGATTAAAATCAAGAAACATCCTTATTTCTAGGAAAAAAAGCTTTTCTTTATCAAGAGTCCAAAGAAATATGCACTTGTTTGGGCACTGACAGTTTTTCTAAAAAATATATAATCAATGTTAAGCAAACATGTTTTTTGTACCTCTTTCTAGATCTCCTTGCACTGTAGGTTACAAATATAAGCAATCCATTTGTAGGTAAGATCGGCCACAACCTCTTACACATAGACCTCTCTAAGAACCCTCTTAATACACCATTATTAACTGGATACTATGCTAGAGTCCATAATAGGCACATAGTAAATATGTGCTCACTACTGAATGAAGAGCAAGCACTAGCACGCTGACCAGAGTTCAAATTTAATTGCGTTGAAGGTTAAGTTCAGAAGCCCATTCTTATTCTTAAAATGATTATAAAACATGTATTTATGTGCACCAAAATGTAAACTTTGAGGGTAGAGATTTTTATTGCTTGGTCACTGCCACATCCTTAGCTCCTATATCAGTGCCTGGCATAGAGCAGATGCTTGATAAATATCATTTTAAAAAGTAAATTAATTATGTACTATGTAAAATAACCCATTTTTATGAAATAATCCACTTGTCCTAATAACTGACAAGTTAGGTCAGTTTTATTGTCACCAAGTCACAGATTACAAACTAAAACTCAGAGATTAAGTAATTTGACCAAGGTATCACAATTGGTAAATCCTGGATCTGGAACTCAAAGTCTCATGGTCTGACTTTCAAGTTCATGCAGGCATGCTCTATAGCTTCCCTGAACACACCACTCTGGGAGCTCTCCAAGTAAACAGAGACTTACAAAACATGCTCCCCTACTCTATGGCTACTCAACTATCCTTTCATTCATTTGTTGAGCAAATATTTACTTCCCTAGCACACACTTGTTTAGACACTGGGATTGCACTGGTTAAAAAAAAAAAAAAAAGTCAGGTGAGGTCTCCTGTCACATAGTTCTTACATTCTCCCCTGGAAGGCAAAAACAACAACGTGCCAACTAGGGAATAAATAAGATAATTTTAGAGACTCATACGTGCTCTGAGGAAACTTTAAATAGGTCGAGGAGGGATGGTGCTTCTTAGCAGGAGGCCCCTTCCACACAAAGATTTAGGGAAGACTGTTATAGGCACAGGATCAAATAGCAAGTTCAAAAGCCCTGAGTAAGAAGTAAATAAGTCGGCACATTTGAAGATATAAAATGGCCAGTGTGCCTGGAATCAGGGAAACAGTGGGGAAAATGAGAGCTTGGTGGGAAGTCCTGCTAACTTATTTTTCTTTCTTTGGAATTCTTAAAGCTACTATGGAATAGTTACTCAATTCAGGCACATTAAGCTAAATAATTAATATAATGTCCCATTAAACCACAATTACAAATTATTAATCCTTCCAACCAAAAATAAGAGTTATTTTCACTTTCAACAACACTTTTTTTTAAGAGAACAGGGAAAACAGAGATAGTATAAACTAGCATTATGAAGGCAGTGAAAGATGAATTTAAAATAAATTACTAGGGATGTTAGGACTGGCTACAGAAAAGGTTGCTTAACACTGGCATTGGCTTTCAAGAGAAATCATGGAATCTCCCCTCTAGAAATGATTTAAAATAGGATTAGATATATGCACTCAGCACAGTCTTGCCTGAAAGCCTCCGCTGACCTCTCAAGGTCTTGCCAGTCCTGTGATTCTGTGATAAAATTAGACTCTTTCATTGGGCGAAAACAACCCAGGGTTCACCATGCCAGCTGCAACCTGGGATAATTGGAAGGGACTGATTTTGGAGTAGTATACCTCCTACAGCTGAGACAAGATGCAATTAACAGATCCCCAAACCTCTCTTATTTCATGCTGTACTGAGTACTCCGCTGGTTCTCAGCCAATAATGGCTGGAATCAGTGATACAAGCAAAGTCAAGTGGTCTGATCCATGATTAAACCGTAGATGTCTTTATTAGCTGCTGACCTTGCTTTGAACAGCATGGCTTCAAGAATTGTGTACCTATTAGCCAATTCTTTGATCCTTGGAAATAGGAACCAGATGAATCCAATAATGCTTTTTTATTTGGCCTCTTCTCTGCCATTCTCAAGATGAAATAACTCAAGTTCTGATGCCACGAGCCTTAACCTCATTAAACGACTCAGCTCCACTGTTCAGATACTTAATCATCAGCACTTACCCACTATATTTTCTCATTTAACAATCCCTACTTTGAATATGACTTCAAGCAATTTTTTTTTTCTGTGACATTCTCATTTAGAAGCAACGGGCATCGTGACTAGAGCACAGCTCTATCTGGATGCCAACCTGGGTTTGATGTCAGCTCTTTCCAACCCAAGATGTGTGAACCTGAAGAAGCTGCCAAACTCCCCTGAGCCTTAATTTCTTTATTTGTGTATTAGGGACAACATGAGTCCCACCTCACAGACTTGATATTAGGATTAAATGAGATAATGTAAAGTAGTTTGCTTCCCTCATCTTCTGCATTGTTCTCTTTCCTATCTCTGATGCTCATTTAACATAGAAGCTTTGAGATATAGAACTTCCTCTCCCTCTCTCCCCCTATATATATATAGATATATATATGTTGACTTATTGTTCTTCTTTCACTTACCACCTTCACCCTCTGTACACACACACACACACACACACACACACACACACTCTCTTACACACACACATCCAGAGGTAAGCTCCATGAGGACAGAGACCCCTTTTGGTTTGTCCGTGGTGCCTACAAAGAGGCTGCACAAAAATGTTTCTGGGAAAACATTCATGGAGAAAATGAAAGCATGAAACAACTGTACAATGGTGTCTGATATGTGATCAGCATTCCATAAAATATTAGGTAACTTTTTCTCTTGGAAATAATGGAAAGTTTACTACACCCATTGGTTCAATATCTGAATCAGCCTTGGGCCAAGGACAGAGTGAAGGAAGCCTGTACAACAGACAGGAGCTCACTTCTGGCTTTGACAACAGTAACATAACCTGGGACAAACCATTTTATTGCTTTGGATTTCTCACATGCAAATTACTTCCATATATGAGATTGCCTGAGATCTATGTTCTTATTAATATTGTCACTTACTATTGTGTAAATACAGATCACGTTCCTTAGTAAAAGTGACATAAAAGACCAAGGGAAATATGCAGGTAGGCTGTTAGATGCTTTCAGAACCAGCTTCCCAAATTCTTGGCATCTCCAATTAACCTCATGGTAAATTGAGGATATGAGGAAATAGATCAAGGAATGGATGAGTATGCGAGCCCCTCCCAATGAACATCTACACTGCTACCCTTTTTTTTACCCAGGCTTGCCCCAGAAAATCGCTCAAGCTTGGATCAAACGGAAGAACCTGAGCGGCTTGGTGTGAGTTTCTGGATCATACCTGTCTGCGTTGCATGCCAAGATATCTACAATGATTGTGTTCCAGAAAAAGTGGTTCTTTAGTCTCTTTCATAGAATTTCCTTTGCTTTTTTACTTACTTTTCATACTTATCCATCACATTCACTCTGTACATTCAGGTCTCACAAGCTAGGTAGGGCAAAGCTGGGAAGAAAAGCAGTTCATGGCATGAGGCTCAAATTCTGGGAGGAGGAATAGCTAACCTAGAGATTCAGATTCTAACACAGCTTCTTTAAATAAAAATTTTAAATATGCAAATTCAAGATTAAAGTATACATGCTGCTTTGTGTTTCATTAAGTAATTATCTGACGAGCATTACAGGATGGGACAGATGATCATGGAAAAAGAAAAAAAGGGACAAGAGGGCAGAATAAAGACAAGAAAAATGTATGAAAGAAAGAATAAAAATAAATGCAAACTCAAAATGAAAAGAAATGCTATCAACAGGTGGACTAATAACTAGAAAAAGTGCTTTAAGGGCAAAGTTTTTAATTAAAATTTTTTTCAGAATTTAGAAATTAGATGGTGATTTGATTGGAGAGATGTTTTGAAAAGGGAAAAAATGAATAGTAGAAATGTCTAAAGATGCTGATTGAGAGGAACAACAAAGCCAGATGGCATAAATGGCATCTTTAGGGATTTTGTGGCAGAAGAAGCTATGCTAAAAAGTGCCCCCGGTGTCCTAAAAATGCTGCAGTCACACTCTGAGCATGCTCGGTGTCCTAGCTAGCCATGATAACCCACTTACTGGACTCAACCTTAAATCCTCTCACTTGCTCTCAGCCACTCAGGCCTTTGCTTTTTCAGCTGTCTTCAGTACTTCATCAAGCTGATTTTGCTGCCCCTGTGGATATCTTAATCAGTAAAAGTCATCTTCTTCATGAAATTGTTATGGCATACCCACACTCACCAATTTTAAGCAGCTATTAAAAAGAACAGGAACATTTATATCTAATGAACGTAGATTAAGTTAAAAATTAAGCTGCAGAATAATTTATATAGTGTGATTCAATTTTGATTACTAACAACATGTATATCATTTATTTGTATAATTCTAGAGGAATGTGGGAAAATACACATAAGTGCTAGTTTTGGTTTTCTGAGAGGTAGGGAGGGAGACCGAATAGCAAAGATAAATAGGGGAAATGATTAACTTTTTTCTTCACACTTCTACATTGTTTGTTATAATAATGATGCATTGCTTTATTGTAAAATAGTATTGTAAAAAGCTATTCAAAGACTTCCTTATAGTTATTGTGGAGGACTGTTTATTTATATGGACTAATCTTTCAGGTGAATTATTTGGAAGCTCATTCCCAAGTAATTCTCACGTTTGGTATTTACTCTATGCATGGTTTAAACATTGTGACAGACACTGCTAATTGTCTATCCAATAACCATTTGCCTTCTTCTTTACTGTCTGAAACCTTAGAACAGTAGCAGAGTCAGCATGGCCAGCTTAAAAATAAAATAGAACAAAAAACAAAAATAAATAGAACAGAATGAAGCAAAACAAAACAAAACTCAAACAAAATAGAAGCTTTTATCTACACACAACTAAGGGTGGTCATGAGAATAAAATCTAGCCAAGGTGACATAAAAAGAAGTTGTGTAGGGCTTGCAGAACTCCTTGAAAAGGAAATCAGGCAGCCCAGGCACACCCTCTGCCTTTCCCATCATGCCTCTTCCTGCTGCCTGGAACAAGGACTTGAGGACAGAAGCTCTAGCAGCCACCATGAACCATGGAGTGACACTGAGGACAGAAGCCACACAGTGAGGACAACAGAGCAGAAAAAGAAAGGAAAGAAGGATTTCTGGTGACTCCGTGGTTCCAATTATCACGCTTGGCTGCTTACTTCTGAACTTCTTTTATTTGAGGGGATGAATTTTGTCATGTGTTCAATCACTACTATTTTTGGATTTTCTGTTGTATGCAGATGAATTCAGTACTAATTCATATAGACATATACAGACAAACTAAGTGCATGTGGAAAATAAAATTTCTTATGGGAAAAACAGAATTATAAAATTAGATTCCATGTTTTTGCTTTTGTAGTAACAGCCATATTCTTTTCATAGTCAGATCTAGAGCAGCTCCTTGCTACATCATGATAATTCTGGTTGTGTCTATTTTGCTTCCATAAAACACTACCAATTCCGATGAATAACTGAGTGCTTGGAGCTGTCGTGAAAGTTTTTGGTCTCTGTCTTTCTCCTGCTAACGACAGAAAGTTTTGATGAATTGATTAAGTAAAAATAAAAGTGCACTGAGGTACGAGTGCTACAATCACGTAATCCTGTTTTTAAGGGGTCAAAGTGCTAATCTGTGAAATTTTAGACAACAACACATCACTGAAAATAAGAAATCTGAGCTGAAATGGAGCACGAGACTTGTTCAATGACATGAGAACAGACCTAGAAGTAAAACTGTCTAATGGGTTCTAATTCTGGCTCTGCCATCTAATTATCATTTGTGCCTAAGTGATATCATTTAGCTTATCCATGCCTCATTAGTGAAATGGGATAAGTGACCCATAGGGAAAGGAAATATTTCATGGTGGAGTGAAGCATGGGTTGAGAGAACTTTGTAAAAGTCTTCCCTCTATGAAAGAAGGTATATTCTGAATGCCTATGTGCCTGGCAATCCTGATATACTTTTGCTCAAAGCATGATTTGATCCCTGGCAAATGGTGCTTTGAACATATGGTGACAAGCCAAGAACAGAGAAGGTTATGGTGTATAAGGGGTTTTGTGAGCAAGCAGCACGCTTTCTTTCCTCACTCCTCCCAGTTTTGTCAACGACCATGATAGTGAGAAGTAACTGTAGTACTAGCTCCTTTCATTAAATATAGCTCATGTTACATAATTTTACAAATCATCCTGAATCTCCTGTGCAATCCATTTTTTAAATTTTGATTAAGCAGAAAATGGGAATTACTATCCCCATCTTACAGATGAGATTATTGAAACCCAGAGACAAGATATAAGTTGACCAAAGTCACTCAGGAATTGAATGGCAGAACTGGAATCCAAACTTAGCTATTAAGTAAAGAGTTTTCCAAGCAGAATCTTAAGATAACAACAGTTCAGAAACTCCAGCAGACAACAGGTACATCTGTTGCACTCCTGACACCTCAGGGCTTAGAACAATGCCAGTTAAAGCAAATGAAGTAAAAAATATATATATATTTGTGAATAAAGTGATGTTTGAAGAAAATCCTTCTACCTGTAGGTGAAGGGTCCTTTTGAATGTCTAGTCGTTCTGAAAATCTGGTATCTTTATAAGCCACTTAGTTCAGGTTCTTGGATCTATAAGACTAAAAATGTAAGAACTTTGCACAATGACACTACAAGATTCTAAGCCCATGTGGGCAGAGAAAGATGACTTTTCTTTGTTTTTACTATAGTATTCTCAGGAATATCATACTGCCTGACACAGTTTAATTTGCAAAGTTCATAAATCAATGATGTACTAGGTTCATTTTCATGTAAATAATGGCTTTGCTACAGTTAAGTAGAAATCGAATGGCTTTGAAGAGTTAATGCAGCTTTTACAAGAGGCTAACTTTACACTTGGTAGCAATTTTGGCACTACGAATTTCAGTCTCCAATGGAATCATTTATTTATGTAAAATTAAGGAACGCTTATAAGAAAAACAAAATATAAGGCTTAGGCCATCAATTACCGTGGATTTAAGTTTAGGCCAAAAGGAAAAAGAATGTTCCTCTGTTCAGCTCTTGTTCCAACACAGGTAAGAGTAAAGACATTAATTTGGATCCCAAATGCCCTCACTACATGTAACAAGAATTGGTTTTTGTTGCTGTGACCATACGATGTGCTCCAACACTCCTGAGTTTACGGAATTTCCCTGAAGCAGATGGGAAGCCATTTACCCTGGGAAGGGCATGACCCTTTTTAAGATTTAGATCTGACAGGAGAACTGTGTCAGCGCAAATGAGAGAAAGCTGGTGGCCCTGGAGCAAGGTCCCTCTGCCAAGAGGACCAAGAAGGAATTTCTCGGGGAATCGTACAAGAAGAAATCCTTCAAGGGAAAAGTAGTAACTTAGACCATTAGGCCCTTTCACCTTCTGCTAAGGAGAAGGATTAAAAATCTAAATGAATCCAAAGAAGTCTAAAAACAGGATGAAAAATGACCTAGAGTACAATGCTTATTTTGTCTACATATGTCTTTTCTCCATTGAATACAGAGTCAGGGGCCTTTCCTGGCCAGAGACTCAGACTATACCAGAGAATAAAATATTTATTAAACCATATATATGAGAAATAAAAACAAACTTACAACAATACAAATGAGCCAGATAAGAAAAATAAATTGTACAAATCACTCTATTGCTTCCTGGCAGACCTAAAATTAAAAAAAGTTCTAAATTCCCAACCAATCCAATGTGGTAAAAATTTGGGACTGTTTTATAAATAACTGTACCACAGTTGCCAAAGAACCTGGAAACCTATTCTATAAAAACAAAATTTTAGTTATGAATTTTTGAATTCACCATCATAAATCACTGAAATTCAGATTAAACACACTTAAGAATATACAACACTACATATCTCCCAAAATAGCTAAAATTAAAAATACAATACCTAGTCTTGGGAGGGACTTGCAGCAGCTGGAATTCTTATACACTGGTGGCAATGTAAATTGCTTCAACTTGCTACCAAGTGTAAGAATATTTGTCAGTATCCACTAAAGCTATAATCCCAGAAATTCCACTTCAACACATAAACCTAAGATAAATGAAAACATGTTTGCACAAAGATTTGAACATGAATGCTTCTGCCACTTTATTCATAAAGGTCAAAAACTAAAAACAGCCCAAATGTCCATTAATAGTATGCTGAATCAATATATTTTTGTTATATTCATACTATGGAATACTACACAGCCATGAAAAAAACTTAATTGCTGCTTCATACAACAATTGAATGACTATCACAGGAATAATGATGAATGAATGAAGCCAGACACAAGAGACAACCAATGTATATGATTTCATTTATGTGATGTTCAAGAACAGGCAAAACTAATCAGTGATGACCGAAATGAAAATAGTGATTACTTCTTGGCAGAGAGGTGAGATGTGGATCAATGCTGGTATTGGCTGTGAACTGACACAGGAAACCTTCCAGGGTAATAGAAATGATTTATATCTTAATCTGGGTAGTATTTAAATATATGTAGGTATGTATGCATGTGCTATTTATCCGTCTATCTCTATGGTGTATGCATATGTGTCCATTTAACCACTCCCAGCTGTATACAAAAATACACACCATGGCTATCAATTGAGCTGTACACTTCAGGCCTACACACCTTCTCCCCTCGTTGTGTACATTTATACCCCAAGTAAAGGTCTGTGTCTAAAATATTTATCTTGAAAACACTTTAAAAATATAAATTGTAAATATTCTCATTGAACATAAAGGTACAGTAATCTTTCCAATAAAAATCTAGTGTCTGACCAATGAGGGATACTTAATGACAGACATATTAAATGGATAACGATTTACTTAAACTACAGAAGCAAAAGATGCCCATAGTAGTAAAAGTGTGAATTGTAATAACCCATCGAAGGACTATAAAGTCATTCCTTTAAAATATTTTGTATTCTTTCACCTTTGCTCCTTATGTTCAGAAAATGTAATCTTAAGATGAGTAATACTAGTTGAGATGACTAAAAGAGCTGATTAAGGAAACAATCAGATGACTCAAAGAACTAAGAGGAAAGACAGCATGGGCAGGTGATGTACTGTTAGTGTTTTTTGTCTTGAGTCACAACTTAAGCCATCTCTGAGATGGCTCAAAAATAAAAGGAAATACAACATAGAGCAACTCTAGGGATCTTAGGGATTAAGATGGGAGACGTTGTCACTAATGCTGCCATCCCCTCTCACCATGTTTCATAATTTTCTTAGGCACCTCTACATGGAGAAGAACATGTCTACAGGTTTAGGGTCACCTCTTACAGTTCATGAACAAAGCCTAAGGTTTCAATTTTGTCAAAAAGCCAAACACCAGTTTTTTTCAGCCCACTTTTGTCAAAGACTTGCTCTACCTATCAGAATAAGGTTATATCAAAATAGGAAAGTAATAACGGGGGCACCTGGGTGGCTCAGTCGATTCTGCAGCCAACTCTTGATTTCGGCTCAGGTCATGATCTCAGGGTCCTGAGATCCAGGCCCGTGTTGGTCTCCCCACTCTGATTCTCTCTCTCCCTCTCCCTCTGTCCCATTTCCCCCCACTCCTTCTCTCTCTCAAATAAATGAATAAATCTTTTTTAAAAATTGGGAAATAATAAGCCAGAAAGTTTTGGCAGTTGTCAAGGCCAAAAACTATGTGTAGACCTTGTTGTATCTCATGTTTTGCCCTTAAAAGCCATAGAAATAGCCCTACTTTTCCTCTTCCAATGAAGTCAACTTACTTAATGTTCGTCTGGATGTCTGATCTTACACAGCTTACATTTTGCTCTTTTATAGCACTTTGACAGCTCTATGGTCAAATAATCTCAGTAAATCATGTTGACTGATTGACAAACTCTTCATATCAAAATATCTCAAAAGACTTCCTCTTAAAGACTTCTGACATCCATAGTTCATCATATAACTGGTATTACTAACCATAAAAAATATTTTTATTTGAAGGGGATTCTGCTGATGATGTTGCTACTCCAGGGTCTTAGAGAGGTTACTGGGCAACCTGTTTCATGATTAGCCAGTGTTTGGCAGTGATTCTTCCTATTTAGCCACCAGGTTTTTTCTTCTTAAGGTCTATAATAACCCTTAAACTCAGAGTCCTCATCTTTGACTGCTATGCAGAAGTCATTCTAAGTGCCTTTCTTGCAACTGATTTAAATAACTCAAACTTATATGTTCATCAAAATTTCATAATTTACTACCTGTGACTAAATAATTTTGAGCTATCTAAACAAAGCTTGCAGAAAATAGATCAGAATTCCACCAGTATATATTTATATATTTAAACAAGTTGAATATTAAGAAAGGCTTCAAAGTCATCTTAAGGTCATCTTAAGACCTAGAGAAGGCTTCAAGGTCATCTTAAGACCTAGAGAAATTCAGTGACTTGTTTGAAGCCATATGCTTCATTGGCAGATGAAGACAGTAACAATAGAAACTAACATCTGTTGGACACACAACAAAAGAGCCGACATCTGTTGGATGCCTACCATGTGTCAAGTGCTACAGTAAATGCTGTAGGTGAGTTATCCATTTAATCCTCACAGCAAATCTGTGAAGTAGGTTCTATTATATCCTCTGAGAGCCAGTTTGAATGTTTTTTCCACCGACTTGCAAGACCTCTTGTTAATATTTGAGGAATGATAATATGCTTAGGGTTGATGTTAATCTTTTCACAGAAGTGAAATGATAGAATGCTAAGAATGTGTTTGTTTTTGACATTTTTAATGTCAGTTATGTGATACCATATTATAATTTAGACAGTTATTTTCTTAACTTTATCCCAATATTATTATGCTATCATCCTCTGACCATTGTGATTTGTTTTTCTATTTTATTCATAAGTCTGTAACTGAACCTTGGCAGTAAAAGCCAGTGGCTTTCATTAAGTAATTAGGAGATAATCATTGGTTCCATTTTTATTTTATGAAATCTGACTGGTATATGTTAATCCAGAGGTCTTTGCAGAATATGCAAAATAACCTGTTTCATGAGTTTGTGATATAAATGAGGTCATGTCTATTTCTAGTATTCAAATTAGTCTCTAGAGCCTTTACACGCCCATTAGCAGAAACTCAAGGATCTCTCTTGGGACACCTCCAACTCCCGGATACTTCAGGAACTCTGGAGACTTTCTCATTCAAAGCAATCAGTTCTGATTCACATTTTGAGAAAAGAACTAGAACATCTGATCAGTTCAGTGGAAGAAAGTTCCCCTGTTTCTGATGCAATCACTTTGTTCTTAGCCACATTTGTCATTGTAGAACACCTGCGGACCCATGTACTAGGGTGATAAATTTATCTGCTGCTAATATCACTGGTATTCTGGCAATACTTTCTCAGGACCTAAAGGGCAGGAGGCATATTTACCAAATGTTTCTTTAACCACTACAAGCCTAAGTCCCAGTTCTGAAATTATTCCTACCATCTTGCATCTCAGCCCTGAAAGTAAGATCCCACAGTGTGAGCGTGCTAGGGACAAGGGTGCCCCAAGCTTGGGAACCCAAAATGTTGTAGTACAAAAATTGGTAGACACTAGAGTCAAACTGCCTGAGGTCACCCCTGGCTCAACCAGTTAATAGCTGTGTGATCTTGGTTAAGTCATTTACGCTCCCAACTTTCCTATAGGCAAGGTGTATATCCAAAAGTTGTTTTGAGCAGATTTATATGAGACACACAGAAAAATCCTTGCTACAGTAATATTATTTTATTGTTATTAATAATAAATAGCATTACCTGAAAGCACAGCATTGGGTGAGGCTACTAGCTTGAAACAAACTCCCCACTGCCTTTGTGCACCAACCCATGACATATACAACTTGGCACTGAACTCAGTCACCATTCCAGTCATCCCATGTAGTAGAAATGCACTGAGGTGCCCCTGAGGAATCTCTTCCTGTGGGCCTCTGTTGCCTACCTCAGTTCATGACAGACAATGTACTAGGACTGAGTCTTAAAAGGGAAGTGGTGTAAGACTTGATCCCTTTGTTCCTAAAAGGTTCACTGACTTCTACAAATTTTTCTGCTTCCTTCTCAGTGACCAATACTACTGATTAAATGGGTATCAGAGGGACAATTCTTACCCCCAAAAGAATATCTTGCTAAAACCTTTTAGAGTGCAATAATACATACTTGCCTTGTATTTACAATTGCAGAGTCAACCTTAGAGGAAACATTCTAAAGCCAAAGAGGAACTCCTCTAAGGCAATTTTCTCTTTACACTAAGATAAAGACATGGCTGGCCACTTTTAGAAAACTTACTTTTTTTTTTTTTTAATACTAATGTTCTATCTACATCATGTGTCTTGGTCCCCATCTATTTCATACTTAATTACATAGGTTTGTTTTTTGTTTTTGTTTTTGTTTTAACATTCATTTATTCATTTCGGGGCGAGGGAGGAGCAGAGGGAGGGAGAGAATCCTCAAGCAGGGTCCCCACTGAGCATGGAGCCTAATGCAGGGCTAGATCTCAGGACCCTTAGATCATGACCTGAGCCAAAATCAAGAGCCAGCTGCTTAACTGACTGAGCCACCCAGGCGCCCACGTTTGCTTTTTGATATGAAAACTTGTGGACATGCCTAAAGGAAGTTAGACTGAGAGCACAGAATTTAAAGGACAACAGAAATAAAATCCATAATAATAGAAGAATAACACACTATGCCTTTTGAAATCGTGTATATCTTCACTATACTATTGTTAATTCAGAGAAGGATTGATTAAAATTCTCCACTCTGGAAAACCTCTGTAGTAGATAGGTCCCCAAAAGCTATTTATGAAGTTGCATTGCTGGTAATCTAATTGCACTCTATGTAAACATAAAACTCCCTCAACATCACAACTTTTACTATGCCTGCATATAGTAATAATGTACCTAACACTGGGTCTGTGCATCCAGTAAATATTTAATCCACTCTACTTATTATATGTTTTTAAGCTATCTTTGTACTAAATGCATTTTTTGCCAGTGAGTACTCTGTGTTGTCTCTTTTACACAAAAGGGACCAAAGTATGAAAAACTTGATATAAACATTGTGCACTTCAGAATGCTCATACTAAAAACCAGAAAGTAATGATTGTACTTCATATCAATCTCATAAAAATCATAAGTCATAGTATAAAATAGAATTTATAAAAATAATATTTTTTGTTTTGAAGGACCAGGAAGAAAAGAATGTATCACACTTTAAAAAAAATAGCCAAATTAACAAAAACCATTAGAATTATATGAAGGGTGACTGAGATGAGATCTTCTGTCCTAAGATTCTAGGGTTCTCTCAACTAGTTATTTGAGAAGTGATTGTTGATGGGGTTTATAAAGTATATTGTGGTCAGGACATTACTTTTAAAGGAAAAACCACATGATACTTAAGTGTGAAAAGTAGATGTGCATTACTTACAGTCTTTGCTTATGACACAACAGAGCATCAACATTACTTTAACTGTCTCTGTAGCAATGCTGCTATGATGCCATCAAGAGAACCAAACTTTGGTAGTCCAAGTTCATGGATACCCTATTATAATGCCATTATGGTAGGAAAATGATTTCAGTGCAAGTTAATGGAAACCACATTATACTGGTAAGCGATTTTATTGTAAGTCTACGAAGACCACATTATAATGGTCAAACAATTTCCCTGTAAGTCTATGAAGGCTGCATTAATAATGCCATTAGAAGAGCAAAACAATTTCAAATAAACTCTATGGGGACTCATTTCACTGTCATGATGGTGGCAAAATGATTTCAGGGTATATTTATGGAGAACCCCTTTACAATGCCATTATGACAGCATTACAATAGTAAAAAGAAATTATGGGGAGCCCATTATAATGCCATTATAATTCCATTACATTGGTTAAAAGATTTCAGAGTAGTTCTACAGCAACACTACTACAATGGTAACAATTAGGTCATAGAAAATATCACAGTGGGTGACACAAGGAAAAACCTCTCTATGTTTGGAAAGATCAGATTAATGTCCAGGAAAAGATCAGGTCTATTAAAGTCTTAACCTTACTGAGGTGGTGTAATTTTATGAAAATTTCACCTCTTGATTATCCAATCCGTCATCAGGAATGGAGAAACTGTGATTTAAGTTAAAAATTCAATCCCTTCTCTATAAGTTATTTTTATTGGCCCTAATACGTTACTACCTAGAATATGGTGTCCCTGGGGAACCTATCCTACCTGTGGACCTCTGTTGTCTAGCTGCCACAATCCATTAAGAAATATTGAACCTTAAGCCCCAAGAGGGAAGCAGTGGGGGGTCTTGATCTCTTTGTTCCCAAAAGATTCCTTGACCTTATGCAAATTTGCTCAACTCCTCTCTGATCATTTCTTCCTTTTAAGTGGATATTCAGAAACCAATTCATAGTTGGGTAATGTTCAAGATTTTGCTACCACACCAGTCAAATGCAGTCTCATGAAAATCAATCTATTGTATGACAATGGATTATATCCCCATCTTCATCTAGCTGATCAATAAGCATGGGTTATTGAAAAGAGTGTAAGGTATGTAAGGAAGATTGTACATAGCTTAGTATGATAGGCTGAAGAATGGCCCCCCAAAGATGCTCATGCCCTAATCCCTAGAACCTGTGAATATGTTCTCTTACCTGCTAAAAGGGTCTTTGCAGACGTGGTTAAATTAAGGATGTTGAAACTGGGAAGATCATCCTGAACTATCAGGGTGGGCCCGTATTTTTGCAAGAGTCCTTATGAGAGGGAGGCAGGAGGGTCAAAGACAGCGAAAGTGATGTAAAGGCAGAATTCTGCACAGATTGGTGAGATGAGACCATGACCCAAAGAATGCTGGAGGTCTTTACAAGTTGCAACAGGCAAAAAAAAAAAAAGATTTTTTTTTTCCCCCTACAGATTCCAGGAAGAAACTGGCTCTGCCAACACCTTGATTTTAGCCCCCTAAAACTCATTTTGGACTTCTTACCTCCAGCACTATAAAAGAATAAATTTCTGTTATTTTATAACACTACATTTGTGGTAATTTGTTAAAGCAACAATAGGAAACCAATATACTCAGTAAAATGGATTTTTCATCTGCTATGAAATAAGCAAATTTAAAAACTTTGTTCTAATGACAAGACCAAAATTATCACATTATGTTCAACTTCTACAAGAGACAAAATACAATTCTTTATTTTTAGTTACTCCACTTATTTGCTTGTATGTCTTTAGGGGTTGAATGTTTTACACTTGATCTTACCCAAAAGGCCAAGAAGCGAGAGGTGTTGGATGTTTTAGAGATAACTGTTTTTTTCCACTGTTATCGTACTTTTCCTCTTGATTCAAGTCCTTCCAATAATGTCCTTCAAATAAGACATGTGGAGAAAAGGAGAAATACCAGAAATTTCGAAAACATAAAGATTGATACTGGCATCAAGAAACAGGAAACTTGAATGAATATTTTAAACTCAAGGTATCTCTAGAAACATCTCACTCTATAAATATTTATTTTTTCTTTCCTGGCAAGGGAGAGAATATATGCATATGGAGATACTTCAGGGGCTAAGAAACAGAAAAAAAGAGGACAGAAGATCAGTTAGCCAGCGTGGAATGAGAGCAAGTTTGGCATGGCATATAAGAACCAAGAGTGCTCAGCAAGGGTCACTATGCTGACTCACACTTCCCAGCCTCCTTTGCATTTGGGCTGGGGACATAGAAGTGAGTTCTTGGCAGATGAAAATGTGAGTAAAAGTGATGTGTCACTTCTCGTTTAGAGCATTTAAGAGCCAGTGGCCTCCTACTCTCTTCCCTCTACAACCAACTTGGAAGTCATATGATAATAAAGGGACATGATAAAATGGAAGAAACTTGGACTCTTGAGTTAACAAATGGAAAAGAACTCTCTGCTAAACAGTGTTGGATACTTCTTTGCGTTAAAATACAAAGACTTTGGAGTTTGTCTGTTGTGGCAACTAGCATTAATTACCTTAACTGGTAACAGATGGGGAACAAAAATGATAACCGAAAATTCTGTCCCATAGTTATTCTTACATTTGGAATGAACTCCATTTTTTTCCAGAGGTCATAGTATGTTACCCCAAAATAAAAGCTATATAGCTCTTTTTTTTTTTTTTAAAGATTTTACTTATGTGAGAGAGAGCATGAGTGGGGAGGGGGGGTTGGGGGGACGGGAGGGGAGAGAGGAAAGGGAGAAGCAGACTACCCACTGAGCAGGGGAGCCCGATGCAGGGCTCGATCCCAGGACCCTGAGATCATGACCTGAGCTGAAGACAGTTGCTTAACTGACTGAGCCACCCAGGTGCCCCAAAATCTATATAGCTCTTAACTGCCACACCAACATAAGAGAAAAGGCAATAGGAGATGGAACTTAGAGATACGATTCTTCAAAAAGACCTAAAGAACTGATATCCTAGAAAAGCATTATTGTGAGGAGGGTGTTACAAAGGAACTTATTTTATGACTATTCTTCATTTAATTTTCTTAGATTTGGACAAGGAATGAAGATAAAAACAAAAGAAACTTTTTAAGAGGTAGAAAGAAGTTCAAGAGCAAGGTAAGCTTGGGAAGCATAACCTCAAAGGTGTTTACACAGAGAAGGGGAATGAATCTAGTTTAATGTAATTGTGTAAGCTGACTTACACCTAAACAACTAGTCTTCCAATGGAAGGCTCATTTTAAGACACCTTGGTGAATTTCAAGCCCCAAGAAAAAGACTCCTACTTTACCAACGTTCAAGAGCATGTGAGCATGAACGTTATGGCACTAAGCTCTACCCAACAAAACCTGGTCGTGGGCACATTTAGCTGAAGGCCTTCAGCTGTAGCACCTCTAGATCCACTGTGTGGTTGGTGCCAAGTCCCTGCTTCCCCCAGCCTACATCATGCCTAGGGACAGACTCTAGTAAGCAGCCTTTGCTAGGGGACTCCTCGTCGGGCTGGCTGAAAATTTCTCAGAACTGCAATGAATCTGAAGTGCTTCCTATCCAGGTCCCCTGTCTTCCCATTCTCCTTGCACAGATGTCAGATAAGCATTGTGCCAGGGCATGGGTCTTCTCCTCTCCTACTACCCTACCCCCTCAACCTTCAAAGGCTTTTCCAGCTTGTCATCCAAAGTTTCTTAAAAGACCTGGAGTGACAAAAGTGACACTGGGAGTTAGGTTCGAGGACTGGTCCCCCTCCCACCCAGAGGGCAATGAGGAAAACCAGCCTGGGTTAGCGCTTGGCACAAGGCAACTGCTACTTTTTTAATATCAGGTTTTTTTAATCCAAAAATTGTGTTCTCGTTTATCTGTTTTTCTCCTTGTCCTATTTTGTCTGGCTGTTGGGCAATCTAGAGTTGCCGTGGACCAATGAAGACTAAAATTACCTCAGTGAGGTACAACAATTTATGCCAAACCTACTTTGTTCATATTCATTTTAGCCCAGAGAATCAGAAAAACCAAGCTTCCTCACCACTCCATCCCAAAGTTGTCTAGTAAATCATTTCATGAAAGTAAATCATTGCATCCATGTATAGGCGGTATACGTAGATCTTTCTTTAACTTTCAAGGTTTATATCTTTCAGACCCTGATCTTGGGAGACATTTGAAAGAATTTATCTCATGTTTCTCTCATATACAAGAGGAACAGAGCAAGCTGGTATATGGATCAATAAAGATGTCCTGGGTGTCCTTACCTATAACAACTTCTGAACTGATAAGCAGGTGAAGTATAGGATCTTTTTTCATAGAAGCATCTCTCCCTGGCCTCCCATGTTATGTTTAACTGCAAAACCTAGTTTTCCGTTAATTTTGTGGAGCATGCTATTACGGTGCTGGTTAAGGAAAAGGGAGAGGGTAACCAAAGGTACAGAACAGTTGCTTTGGACAGAATTTATTATTGGATTTAAAATTGTGTGAAAAGTCCCCACACGCAAGAGCTCAACAGATATAAGGTTTTTGCACATCTGTGTGTAGAGTATGCACTCAGTAATTGTCTATTGTTCTTCAACAAAATTAACAAAGGCAACATTACATCCAGTGCCAAGAGTGTGCTAAAAATGTTCCTTTAAACAAATCCATAAAGGAACTGCTAGAGAAAAATGAATTGCCAAAATAAATGCGATCAAATAAAGGTAGACAAAAATTACTAAAAGATGGATTGGAAGATCATATGGAACCTGGCATGTAAATTAACCTATTAGAAATCAAAATGTGGTAATGTTCAATATCAGTGATATGGACTATTAAAAGTAACATAGCAATTGCTTAGGATCGTTGAGGATTCTAACAAACTTGATCCAACAAAAATTGTAGATAAGCCATGTTAAAAACCACAGACTCATTCTTAGAATTTTGTAAGACCAAAGCCATGTTTCCCTATAAGGATTTATTAATGGTGCACTTGATAATACATATGGTTAGAAGAATAAAAATATGTTGGCATAAAGCAAAATAGAAAAGCAAAGCAAAACACCCTCTGGAAATAGAGTAAGTCAAATTTGAGGTTGTCTCTATAAATATTCAAGACAATTTTCTCCTTGATTCTATTTCATACTTAAAAAATTAGGCATCACACAACATTCATGCACCCCCGCACCCCAAATTTCCAAAATAATATTTTGGATATTTTTGGTTTGGTGAAGTCTAAAACTGTTCTACTCTCTTCCCTTTAAGTATTAGCAACTATGTGCAATTTCAGAGATACTTGATCCTTATGTTTCTGATTCATTTGCAATTAAAATGATTCAAAAAGTAACTTCTGACGTTTTTAGAATTTTTCCCCACAAAGAACGGGAGGTCATGCTTTGCCAAGAAGGCATGAACTTGAATTTTCAAAGGTTTAAGTTAGGTTTAAAATTTCAACCACAAGAACATTCACTGAGCTCTCAACTCAGAGAAGTAAGTTCTCAAATTTTCTGTTTCTTACCTGGGTCCTTCCCAGGGTCCTGACAGGCATCTTAACCAATAAATTCGAGCCTCTCTAAAGGTGAGAAATGACTGAATTTGGTGAAGACTGGGAAGCTATGTTCTAGATAAGTCCACCTCTAATCTTGGGGCTACAAGAAGGGACAGGATTATACTTGAGGAACAGACCTGGGAACAAAAATACAGGCTCTCGAAATCCACTGATACCACCTGTACATCTCCTGAATTCTGACAGATATTAGGATCTAGGTTCAGATGCATTCCCAAGCCACGTGGACTTACAGTGGCGCATTCTGGAAAGCTGACTCTGCCCTCAACACTTAAGATCCTACGGAAAGTTATCCAAAGCTAGATTCAGGTATACTTTGTACTACACTTATGCTTGGTTCCAGTGAAGCCAACACTAGATTTATTTTACACTGTGTGAGGAAAAGTAAAGATCAGGTTGATCTCCAGAGTTTCTGACTCTATCTTTCATGAGAAAAACCAGTAGTACATTTCTAAGAAAGGGTCCAGTGGACTTCTCCTTTAAGCTGGACCCGAGTTCAGAGCTGAAGTGCAGCAGGAGAGCTCTCAGGCATCTACACCTTGCCCTTGTGCATGGCTTACATTTTCCTGATTTCTCCAGGGTAGCAGAAGGTACATAAATGGCTGGTTGCCCTGGAAACTGCAAAGTGGGCTGCCACAGTACTTTCCTGGCCTGTGTGGGGAGGTGGACAAACCCTACTTGACTGCCGTCATTATTAAATGCCAAAGGAGAAAACAGTAACAGTTAAGTGCTTCACAAAATGCCCTACTGTTTATACCCACTTCTGCCCTCCTAGTTGCTTTTAAGGGCCAGGGTTGGGACAAAGTCTATATTTTATACATAGCAGCAATCATCACTGACAAACTAGAGAGGGCAAGGAGGGCGGTCGAAAGGACACAGGATTGTAAGTTGCGAGATTTGATTTGGTGTTAGCCACAAACCAGTTTTGTGACCTTTAGCAAGTCACGTAAGTTAAGCCATTCCCAGGACTCTCATTTGAAAAAAAAACAATGCCCTGGTGATCCTGTGATTTCCTCATTTCTGTACAAAGGCATGGTTCTATGATTCTAAGTGGTGGCACAGGGATCAGTAGGAGTTACAGAATGTCCTTTACTAATACATAGGATATTTTCATGGAAAGGTTAGACTGTGTTAGTGTCATGCTGAAATTAAAATTTCATCCAATTTCCAGGTGTTTTAGTTCCATGGAAGGATGGAATTGGTGCTTTGGCGTATAGAAACAGATGAGCTGTTTAGGTCAGCCCGGAAAAATATCCTGGTTGCATGTGACATGCAGGGGCCATAAGTGATGGGGAAACAGAGTCCAGTCGGTTCATCTCATGTCATCCTTGAAAGATCATTTATGCATTTGTGCATTTATGCTTAAAAGAGCTGACTCAGGAATGCTGTGACAGCTTTTAACTTAGAATTCTCTTATTTTTCTGGATTTCTGTCTCCTTCTTAATGGTATTTTAATGCAGTTTTTGTGTTCAATTATAATAGTGTTGCTAAATACAGTAGGTCTGATTCCACAGAAGAAGAATAGTTTTTTCAAAATCAGCATTTTCCTGCTGATTTGCCAGCTGTTTCAATAAATACTCATCTCCCAACTTCAAACGAGGGTATTGCACTCTTACTAAATATAAATGCCATCCACAGCTACTGTGTTCTGGCTTTTGAATTCTCCTTAGAGTCAAACACAAAATCAGCTCTACGAGGGACCCCTTTCTCAACCGTGTGCAGGTGATTTTGCAGACTCAGGTGTCCTAACACGTAGTCCATGATTGCTTCTCCAATCATTTCTTCCCCATGTAGAGGGCTAAATATGAGCAAGGGAATTAGCACCGCCTCTTCTAGTTCCACCATCTCTACTGTTTCTATCTTTAAACTACAAGAAATGATTAGTCAGGGCAACTTAAATCTATAATAATAATCACACCATGTCTATTTCATACCTGTTTTTGTTTGTTTTCCAAAAAGATTTCTGACCTACCCAGTAGGATATAATCAAATGTATATTAGGCTCCAAGCATAAATTCTTACTTTTGGACATAGTAGAGCAGATGATATATAAGTTCAATGTAAAGAAAGGATATTGTAACAAATAAACTAAAATGGTAGTATCTAGTATCCTCAATATAAATTTTGTACTTTTATACATGAATATTGTAATAACCCTTGCTAAGGATCAGCAGGAATATCAGAGTATATTTTTGGCCGTACATTGTTTTTCTAACAGTCCTCACTGAATTGTATGTGTGCATTTTTCTTATTTTTAATCAGCATTACAAGAAATCCAAGCAATTAAGCCTTTCAATATCTCCTAACAATAGTAAAAAGGCAGCTATAGTAATTGCAGTAAGCATATTTGTTGGTGTTTGTATTTAGAAAAATACTAGTTGGTCTTTTATTTGACAGAAACTGAAGCTGGGGAATTGTTACAGAAACAAATGCAATTCAAAAGCAAAGTTGCTTCACTTAAAAAAAAAAATGTTAAGCAAGTCTTCGCTTTTGAGTAAACAGTGCCATCCAACAGACCAGTGAGGTTAATGAGGGGAAGCTTGCTGGGTTCTTAGGTAGCAGCCCCTGCTGGTTGATCCTTGGACTGATAATAAGCCTCTATGGTAACTATGTCTCTGCAACCACCAGGGAGACTATTTTCCAATCAAACTATTTTTTTCCCCACACCTTCAGAAGATGAGAAAAAATGTGAGGCCCTAAGGTACTCAGCCTGGTGTACTACATTCTTAGACACGTGGGTGGCCAAGAGCAAATGGCCAGAAAACACTCTTATTTGGTAACATGTTGTTTTCACAAAATGACATTAGTGGCCCACCCTGAATTCTTGATACACAGACTATCTATACATAAGCGCCAACTTGAGGGGGCAAGAAGGCTAAATGCAAACAACCAGGTATTTACTAGATTTGGCCACTTTTGGTTGTTGGTTTTGTCAAAATAACTGGCCATTTAAATGAATTCAATCATTTTTAAAATCAGTTTGTGGAAGCAGACACAGCCACAGTCTAACATAGTTGACATTCTTTTCCTTGCAGCTGGAATTAGAAAGCAGACACTTTTTTAGACTCTCATCCATTCATAGCCCATTTTCTTTGCATACTGTATGGTTTGAGATTTCTGAAATAAATCTTATATGCGATGTTTGATTTTAAAATGTTTTAAGTCAGTGTAATGGGAATTGTTTGCAGCATTTTCTGTGACTTTTATCAGATGATCGTCATTCTTACATTGAATCATACACATTTGGAGACATTCTGGAGTTTGATATGAGATTTACAGATAAAACTTCTAGTTGAGTACAATTTTCAAAGTTTATTCAGAGATTGTGGTTAAATCTGCAATTTGAAGAAGAGCTGTCTTTCTGATTTTACAAAACAATAACTGATTAGAAATTTTTAAAGAGCTCTACTTCTTCAACCATTTAGAATGCAAGTCTATTTATTTATTCTACCCACTGTACCATAAGCTCTCTGAGGGCAGGGACTTGGCCTATGGTTTCATAGCTGTACTCTCAATGCCTAGAGCAGTGCTTTTCTAATTTCAGCATGTCCCCAAATATATATTAAGACATTTCACAAAGTGTTATCATGTGCATGATGCATTCAAATGCCATGGCACCCTGCCTTGTTTCCGCAGTGTAGTGGTCATCACATTCACCTCACAAATGCCATGGCAGATTCTGGGGTCACCATACAAAAGATACACTTTTTGTAATAAGGGAGCTAACAGTCCAGTAAAGAGAGATAAACAGAGAGATGATTACAATATAGGATAAGTATCATTTGATGTAAAGCACAGAGGAGAGACCCTCTACCCTAGAATAAGGGAAGCAGAGAAAATTATTCCACATAAGTGATGTCCCTGCTAAGATTTTTAGGGATTCACAAGAACTGACCAAATCAAGGAGCAACAGACCGATGGCTGGAGAAGTAGGTAAGGAGCTAAATCTTGAAAAGCCATGTGAACTCAATTGAAAAAAAAAATAAATAAGGACCATAATTTGAAGGGAACAAAATCACTCAAAGGATGTTTTGGGAACATGGCATAGAAGAGTTGAGGTTCAGAAAGATTGTTAACTACATTATGGAGAATGGGTTGGAAGAACGGTTGAAAATAATTCACTTGAGGCATAATGCAGATCTAAAATAGAGGAACGGCCTGGGAGCTGGAGAGACTTAAATGGATTTGAGAGATAGTTAAGAAGCAGGACAGAAAGAATTGAGACACCTGCAGGTTTAGGAATGGGATGAAAGACTTGGTAGAGCTAAGGGGGGGGGGATCACCCTAAGCACAGCTTAGAAGACAGACTAGATGGTAGTGCCATGCAACAAGACAGAGAAGATGGAAGAAGGAAAAGTTCACAGGAGGTGGGTGCTTGGGAATCATATACTTAATTTAGAGCATGTCGAACTTGAGATGCAGTATCACACAGAAGTGTAAGTGTCCAGTAGAAAGTGAGAAATATATATGTGGTGCTGAACAGAGTGATGCAGGTTGACAGAAGGGCCTTGGAAGTCATCACATACAGATGAAGTGAGGTCATAAGAGAAGATGAGATCATGAGAAGAGAGCTGAAGATGGAACCAAGAAAAAGAAGCAACCTAAATCAGAATTAACAAAAATGTAAGAAAAGAGAACATTTAAAAAGGCAGTGAAAGAAGTGAACTTTAAGGGGAACAGAGCTGCTGTCAAAAAGTGACATTAAAATCAGGTAAGATGAGGACAGAAAAAAAAGGTATTGAAAATAAAAGTCTATCAGACTTGGCAATTAGGTGGTTATTGGTCAACCACACTGAAACAGAATAGTGTGGTCAGTGGCCTGGAAAATAGAGAGGTTAGGAAGTAAAGGACAGACTCCTTTTTACAGACCTGGCTAGAGCATGAAAGAAATCCAGAAGCTTATAAGGCACAGAAGATTTACAGAGCAGCTTTCCAGTTTTAGCCATGATTATCTGTTTACTCATTTGTTTGCTTCAATACTGGATAGAGTTAAGAGGTAATAATGAAAAAAAGAGAGTCTCTGAGGAGGTGTAAGTCAATGGGATCCAGGCCATAAGGGATGCTATTAGCACTACTGGGGGAGAGGCAACAGTTCTCTGAGATACGAGGGGAGGAATGATGTGTATATGGGTACAGATAAGCTGGTTGGGGGGCACCTCATGGCTTCCATTTGATCTTTGAAGTCAGGCTAATAATGGGGTAAGCTTTAGCAAGCTAGTAATGTTTTGTACAGAACTCCTGTACAGAATAGGAGAAAATCTCTCTGGGGTGTATTTTACAATATAGCAGTGTAAGTTTAATCTTGTCCAGCTTTAGGTATTTTTTTCATTTTATGTTCAGTGGTTGTTCATCAACAACTACAATCAATGCGGGGCGCCTGGGTGGCTTAGTCGGTTAAGTGTCTGCCTTTGGCTCAGGTCATGATCCCAGGGTCCTGGGATGGAGCCCCGCATTAGACTCCCTGCTCAGCGTGGAGCCTCTTCTCCCTCTTCCTCTGCCCCACCCTGACTCATGCGCACGGACGCGCTCTCTCTCAAATAAGTAAAATCTTTTTTTTAAATTTTTTAAATTTACTTGACAGAGACACAGCGAGAGAGGGAACACAAGCAGGGGGAGTGGGAGAGGGAGAAGCAGGCTTCATGTGGGGCAGGGAGCCCGATGCGGGGCTCGATCCCAGGACCCTGGGATCAGGACCTGAGCCGAAGGCAGATGCTTAACGACTGAGCCACCCAGGTGCCCCTCAAATAAATAAAATTTTTTTAAAAATCTACAATCAATGCTAATTTTGTCCAGGTGTACTATCTCTGTTACAGTTCATTCCTGGTGACCACCTGTGCAGCGCCTCTGGGTCGAAGATGGATGAAGAGGTAGTAAGGATCAGGGAAACAAGAGCAGGTTCACATCCAACTGACCTTGGCTTGGACACCTGCTTTTGCATTGCTTGCTGGGTGAATCTGCTCCCACCACTCTGAGCCTAAATTCCTCATCTATAGCACAGAGATGATAATCTCTGATGTACAAGGTTTCACAGGGTGATTAGGAGGGTCAAAAGAGATCGTGAGTTTAAAATTCCTATATATACACAAGCTATTCTCTTACAGAGTACAATGTACATCACGACAGGCATCTAGATTCAGGAGATAGTTCAACTATGTCCCATGCAACAGATATTTTCAAATCTACCAGAGCCAAAAAAAAAAAAAAAAAATACTCATTTGTATGGATAATCCCGTATTTCTGTGGGGGGAAAAAAAAAACAGTTTAACTAAGGCTTATTTTTTATTAAAAAGAATACTTTACCAAAATTCTTTAAAGTACAAACTGTTTTGAAGAACATCTAAAATTTGCATCACAACAAGTTCAGGAATGGTAGCCAATTGTCTACAAACCTTTAATTTTATCATCTTTGATTTACTGCTAGATGCAATACCGTTATTACACCTGATATATCAATAATTACAGTTATGCTTAGAGCTAATTAATTAGTCAGCTGTGTCCAAGCACTGTGCCTAAAAGTGATAAAATAACCTATGAAATTGGGCATTCACCCATTACAGATGAGAAATCTGACATTCAGAGAGATTAAATAAGTTTTCTTCTAATATTATATCTGAGTAGATTTGAGCTAAGTTCTTCCTCATCCTGATATTCACTCTCTTAAATATGGCACTCTGTCTCTGAACAGTGCACATCCATGTATCCTGATATAATATGCTCCTGGAAGACAGAGTATATATTTAAAAGACACAAGTGGAGTGAGTGGAGAAAGGCTAGGGATGTGAAAGGGGTAAGGGAAATAGGAAAAAAAAAACAAAAAACACATGGTACTGGACATCCAGCAATTACTACTACCTGGTGGGAGATACTGAATGTACATTCAGACGTTGGATTTAAATATATTTACGAATTAATTAAATATAACCACAATCATATGTTGAATATTTGCAAATATATTCATTTCAATTCATGCCTCCTTATTCGACTTCAGGACCATGTATCCAAATACTTCCTGATATCTGTAGACCCTACAAGAATGTCCCTTCAGCCCAACAAGTCAAAAACTACACTCCTATATACCCTGACCACCTACCTCCTCACACCAAATTCTTCCCTTCTTATAAAACATTTGCAGCAACTGATTTAATATTTAATTTAGATACTGCATATTTGCTAATTATCTCTGGTTTGTTCACCATTATCTAATCAGTAATAAATTTGGATAGTTGTACTTCTTAAAAATCTATTTTTTTCAGCTTTAATAGTACTACTTTCATTGACTCTCATTTTCTTTCACCTAGACCATTGAAGTTTCAATTTATTCAGTGAATACTTATTGAATACCTATCGTGTATTAGACACTGCTCTTGATACTAGAGATACAAATAAAAATCTTTGTCTTCCTTGAGTTTACATTTGGTGAGAAAAAAGGGGAAAATAAAAATAAGTATAATAAATAAGTTGTATACATATTAAGAGATGAAAATTGCTGTCCGATCCCATCATTTTTATCTATCACCTGCCACTTGACTGGATTTAACTTTCTAAAATAAATCTCATTAGATCAGGTACCTACGGTCTCCAAGCTCAGATTTCACAGCCTGGCACTCAAGATTGCAGATGAACGCACTCCCTACTCAAACATCAAGTTTATCCCTTCCCATCTTTTGACATATTCAGTTTCATTTCGAAGGAACTATTTTCAGTTTCACAAGTTCACCACAACGTTTTATGCCTCCCTCCTGTGCTGTTTCCCCCACTTAGATTGCCAATTTCTCGGCCATTTTTTCTGGATTCAAGACTCGGCTCATGGCCACTACTCTCTGAAGTCTTTCTGGTACTCACATACAAGGGAGAGCTGAGATAGCACTGTCCCCCATGTATCCCAATGCCATCCCACACCTACTTCTACCATTGTACTGAATGTTTTGCTACCAAACTGCTTCCCAATATTACTCCTCAGGCCCTGTGAATGTAGTGACCATCTTCTGGGTTGCCAGTATCTAATGAAGTACTTGTCATCAGCTATGTAGATTAATATTTGCTAAATGAATAAATAAATATATATTAAAGAGTTTAAAATTATTACAACTAGGGTTCTGTGTTATAGCTGATGAAGAAATTAGTCTTTCTAAAAATTATTCAGACTGCCTCATAGACTATAATAGCTATAGTTTATATTCATGATTGCTTTTTATATGACAGGTACTATGCTGAGCACTTCATATGAATTATTCAATTTCATGCCCCCAAGAATCATACAAAGTAGGTGTTACTATTATTCTTATTTACAGATGAGGAAACTAAGAGGTTAATCAGTCCTCTACAGTCTGACTTCAGGACCTAAGTTCTATATCCCTACATTGCACCGTCTTCCCTCACATAATTACCCATTATATTTATTCCTGGATATTGCCCCAAATTAAAGAGAATCTGAGAACTATTTAAATAACTGATTTATCTGACTGATGGAGAATGCCATATTGGATGTTGGCTATTACCCGTCCTCATCTGAACCTCATCTTAAATTTAACCTTTGAAGGTTAAAACTGTAATGCCTTCAATTCCATTTATTAAAATTCTTATGTTTATTCATCATTTACATATGGCTTGTCTAGAGCTGTTTATTTTTTTAAATCAGGGTTGGTAAGTATTTTGACATAATTTTATATAACCCCAAATTTTTAAGTATATGTTTCTTATTATAGAGACATTATCTTAGTCATAAAATTATAACTGAGTAAGGATATATGCATATGTTTAAATATGAAAGCGCTTCTCTACATGGTTTCAAATTGGGTTGGGGTTTCAAATTGGGTAATTGGGCAATGGGCATTAAGAAGGGCACTTGATGTAATGAGCGGTGGGTGTTATACAGAACTGATGAATCACTAAATTCTACCCCTGAAACTAATAATACACTATATGTTAACTAAATTGAATTTGAATACAAAATCATATATATATGTATATATGGAGAGAGAGAGAGAGAGAGAGAGAACACTCCTCTTTCAATAGAGTTACATGACTGCAGATAAATGCAAACCTATTGTATTCATACTTACAACTGCAGAAGCTGGAAACAGGCCTAATAACTTTTTTGTAAAATCAAAACATCAGGGGCACCTGGGTGGCTCAGTCAGTTAAGTGTCTGCCTTTGGCTCAGGTCGTGATCCCAGGGTCCTATGATCTAGCCCTGCATCGGGCTCCCTGCTCAGTGGAGAAGCCTGCTTCTCCCTCTCCCTCTGCCTGCCATTCCCCCTGCTTGTGCTCTCTCCCTCTCTAATAAATAAATAAAATCTTAAAAGAAATCCAAATAGGGGCTCCTGGGTGGCTCAGTCGTTAAGCGTCTGCCTTCGGCTCAGGTCGTGATCCCAGGGTCCTGGGATTGAGCCCCGCATCGGGCTCCCTGCTCGGTAGGAAGCCTGCTTCTCCCTCCCCCGCTCCCCCTGCTTGTGCTCCCTCTCTCGCTGTGTCTCTCTTTGTCAAATAAATAAATAGAATCTTTTAAAAAAATCAAAATATCATATTTATGAAAAAATTCACTCAGCTTTTACTTCTGTTAATCCCTACATGGGCCCCAGCTAGGCACAGTCCTGGACATGAGAAGAAGAGAAAAAAACTACCTTTGCATTCTACTTTTTTCTTACCATGTAAAGCCTTGAACTTGCCTGAAAAAACGTGAAGGCTATCTTTGGTCATCACTAGATTGTTTCATTCTTTTCTTGGGGAAAGTAGGTAAACTCTACAAGGGGTATTTTAGGCACCAGTAAATTGTTGGTGGACATGATGTGGAAATCAAAGCGGTCTTTGGAAGGACACTGAAAGCTAATCTGAAAACCAAGGCCTTTCATTCAAAAATAAAAATGACATGAGTGAAAGAGAAAGAGGCAGGAAACTCACAGCATATGAACACAGACACACATGCAAGAGATAGGATCTGCTATATTTCTTCAAATATGGATCCTGGGACAGTCCTGATCATAATAAATGTAGAAGGACATAAAATACATAAAACACATTTTGTTCCCCATAAACTTAAACTCATTGCTTACCATCTTCAGTTGTTCTTATTAGTGAAGATTTTACGGTAAATTATTTTGAACACATTCATGTGTCCCTTTCCGTAAACCATAAAGTCTTGAAACTTGAGGCTGTATCTTACTCATCTGAGTATCCTAATCATATAGCATAGTGTCTCAATTAATGTGTAAATAAAAGAATGAGTGGCTAACCAAATAAGTATCTTTAGCAGTGGGGTCACTGCCTTTGCTATACCCATGTGCTTAGTAATTTTTTGCCCGAGTCCTGACCCTAGTCATATGGATACTATGGCAGTACCTTTCACATGATGGCTCTGCCACCAGGCTCACTCACTCCTTCCATAGGAACGGTCTCCCCAGCAGAATGGAGATGTTCCTCTCAGTGGTTTAATTCATCCTTCCTGAACATATAATTGGTCTAGTAGTAGGTAGATCTAATAGTCACCTGATTTAACTTGATCCAAACAGATCCTCTCTTCTGGGATGTTTGGTAGATAAAAACCACAGGGTCAAGAGTCACTGGAGTAAATTCTCAACAGGAATAGCATTCGAGAAAGAAAAACCTACAAATTTCTGCTGTTGTAGTTTAGTTTCCTTTTTTCAAATCTTAATTATCTTCTTAAATTTCATAAGCTATTTTTCTGCTCTTCCACTGAGTTTTCTGTTCAACTAGCCAGAGTTTTTATGCTTTATGGACTGCTAAAAATATGAGTGAGGATGAGTCTCAATCCTTTCCTTTTCTCTCCCATCTTCTATAGAGAGCTGCCTGTTGTGCTTCGTATGCTATATTCTGTTTCTGTGAGAAGCTCAGATTTTCAAGTGTCTCAATTTCCAGGCCAAATTGCTAGTCCATGAATGGCCCAGGTGTATTCTTTCTAGAAATTCTAAAATATTGGGAAGGGCGATAAGAGCAAAGATCTAAAAATAGTATCGAGGACTGTCACACACCAAGAGAAATTCTTTGACAAGGAAGCCTCAGTTTTATTGTTATTTCTATGGTTACCATTTTCATCCCAGAGATTAAAAAAAGAGACCAGTTCTTTTGCAAATTTTTTTCACTTTTCCCTCAGGGAGAACAATCTGTTTCCTTCTGATTTTCTGTTACCCTGTTCTTTACCCTTCTCTTATACTGTTCTTTGAAGTTATAAAGTCCTATTTTACTTAAATAAGACCATTTAGATATAGATAATGTGGTATAGACCTTTAACTTCAAACACCAACACGAGCATAACAAAAAGATGCAGGTCACAGGCAAAAAAAATTCCAATATTCTGCTTGAATCAGAAAAAAAATTCCTGTGTTAGAAAATTTAAAATAAAGAAAAGCACTTGTTTAACAAAATGGCCAAGAAGTAGCAAACACTATTTAACTAGGCTAAGAGACTCAAGATAAGTAAATAGTGCATAATACAAAAATGTTAAATTAATTTTGCATTTTATGTTTACTGAAGAAATAAGACATCCAAAAATTCAAAGAGACTCTAAATATATTGAGATATATTAACTAGCCTTTAAATTTCCTGTGAGTTGCACATTTAATTTTGACAGGGAGATAATTAAAAAAAAGAAAAAAACTTGAGTGTTGATACACATTGATAAGACAGCCAGGACTGTATTTTCCCCAATTTGGTCTATTCACTCACCTTAAAGTCCTACAAGCCCTAGACATTAAAAGAGCAACAGGTAACATGTGTTTTGAAATTAAAATCATATAGAAACCTACTTTTTATAATTAGTGCCACAAAGAGCATCTTGCCTAATTCAAAATCTCAAACTCCAAACGCTGTCTTCCTTTGTCACCCAAAATAGTACAAAGATTTTAGCTAAATCCTCTATTTTTGTTAAAATCAAATATTGACTGGAAAATTATATATTCAGATCCCTTTTTAAAGTTTATTTTTATTGTGAAATAGTTCAGACAAAAATAAAGACTATCAGACCCTATTTATTAAAATACATGTTTGACTGCATTCTCCCTTTTTCACAACAGAAGATGTGATCAAGCCCATCTTAGATTCTTATGATAACTTAACAAATTACTCCTCAACTATAAAAATAGGACTGGTGATTTCCAAAGTGTTCAAAGCTTTTTAAATTTTATGAAGTACTTAACACAAGTACATATAAGCCGCTGAGTTGGTAAAAAACAAAATAAAATAACCTTATTGTTTATTTTTGTTAATATTCTAGCCACTAATAAATGTGATACTCACCTATTCAACCCTGACCACAACATACTCAAAATGCAATGCTGATTATAAATGTAAATGTCTCATGGACCCTGAGCTCTACTCTCACAAAACTTACCCCCTAGCAGGGAAGTCGTCATGATATAATACATGGCAATATATGGAAAGTATCACAATATACTTGTGCAAACACCGTGCTATTGGGAGTTTGAGGAAAGGAAAAATATTTTTAAAATAATATTTTAAGTCTAAATATTTTTAGCAGCTATTAAATTCCTCAGATTTGCTTTGCTATTTAAGTCCCTCGTTTTTCATTAACTTTTGGCTATTTAAAAAGCCAAAAAGAATTCTTCAATTAGTTTATGATCAAATATGAAATCTTGCTCTTCAGTATCTTCACTACCCTCTGTTGGATACTGCAAGAGCACAAACTAATATTCTTTCAATTATTATCTTTGTTTCCACATCTCATTAGCACTTGCTTCGCTAAATACAAAGAAGAGAGTCCAAAGTTAAATGGCTCCTTGAGCCACTGCAAGAGGAAGGTCAGCTTCAGAAGAGTACTGTCGTAATTCAGGATGTGCTCTGAAACACAGTGAGACTTGGGGCATATTTACAGTCTTCCTCCTTCCCACCCCCCCACCCAAGGCAAGGAAGGCTTTTAAGACCTATTGATGGAACACTCCCAGAGCTCAAGCTGTTGCCTGGTTGTAACTTTACCAACCCTTGGAAGCTGGCTCTCTCAGACCACTTGGGAACTGCTGTATTTAGGTCACTCACAAGCAGGACTTATAAAATACTACATAATACTCTGATTCAGCTTCCTAATGTGCCTCATGGACTTCTAAGGTGTAGTTCAGAGACCAGGATCTGATTTCTAAGTTATGTGCCTTTGAATATATATATATATATATTTCTATTCCCCTACTTTCATTCAAATAACTGTAACATTTTATAATAATGTTATATAACAACTAACTAGAGTTAGTAAGAGATGAAATGTAGATAAAACATGTAATATTTCAGGAACTACTAACCATCTACAAATGTGTGTTTGTATCATTCTCTGAGTGGCAGGCAGAGTAGTACTCTAAGCCGGTACTTGCTATATGCTGAATATGTTTTTAGAATACCCCAAGAGAAAGACTGGGCAAATAACATTACATTCACTGATTCACAAAAGGAGCTTTATAAATATTCCCTAAACATATGAAAAATGTCCAGACATGTTGGAATTAAAGTATTTTAGATTAAAGCAAAAGTATTTTTATCTGCCAAACATTTTTTAGTACTCATTGTTGGCAAGGGTACAGGGAAAGAGGCACTCTTGCATATTCCTGATGGGATTGTGAACTAGATCAATTCTGGAAGGCTAGTTGCCATTTGTATCAAGAGCCTTGATAGTCACATGTAAACTGGGGGAAACTGCAAAAAGCATTCCATTCTCTTTTCTTCTCTTTGTACTTGGTCCTACATAGTTCTTATATGCCTTTTGTAGGATCTTACTTTCCATTTAATGGAAGGGTTTCTACCAGAATATTTCAACAAAACTTGAGGACAAATGTCATGGATTGTGAAATCTGAATACTTAGTCCCATGATACATGGATATAGGACTAGAATATGATTTGGGGTCATCTCCCATTAGAGAAATGCTTATGTGTGGAATAGTTGATTATGTTATATAAATTGTATGTTGGAGGAGAAGGGAATTTTGGTCAGCCAAGAACTGGATAGTATGCAAATTAGTTGTTGAATATAACTGATAGTGTTTCTGTTTGTTTATTTTTTTGTCTGACCAGCATCATTTATTTGGAAGAACTGTTTCTCACTCTATGGTATGAAGTTCTGATAATTCTTTCCCCTTATGGAGAGAGTATGACCCAAATTAGGCCAAATATATTCTCTTTTCCCAAGAATTATGGGAATGGAGGCACAAAGGGAAAGAAAACAGTTGGCACTGAGTCCCTTAAGAGCCAACCCTTAAGAAACTCTCCATTTATTTCTGCTGCGGAGGTCCCACAGATTTCTCTTGCTGTCGAGACCAGAGATTACAACCTACTTTTGTTCTGTGAGTTACACAATATTCTTCCAACAAAACTTTTTATTTAAAAAAAGAAGGAAAAAAGAAAAGAATGAAGAAAGGAGGAAGGAAGGGAGGAAAGAAATTGCTCATAACTTTGACCTAATAATTTCATTCCTAGGAATTTTCTTAAGAAAATTATGAGATGTCAACCTAAAAATTCACATATAAATTTACAATGGTAAAAAATAATAACTAATGAAAGGAGCATATGGGAATACTATACTATTAAAACAATTATTTTAAATAATATTTTATAACAGTGGGAATGATTACGGTAGTCATAACAAAACAAAGCAACAACCAAAATATAAACTATATACTATATAATCCCAGTGAAACACACACACATAGACAATCATGTAATGTTAGGAAGAAAATCTACCACATGCTGACGGTGGTTATCTTTGGGGTATAGAATTGTCTGATTTAACAACTTTAATGAAATGTCATTTCAAATGAATTATAACAAAGTCCCCATAATTTTTCTTTTTTCTAACATTCTATCTTAATGAAAAAAGGTGAATGTTATTCAGTTATTAAAAAAAATAAAAGAACAACTGTGATTTAGGTGTCATAACTTCCATAGTAAGACGGTGAAGTTTTTACACTTCTGTTTCCAATCCATTTCATCCAATTCAAAAATCCAACGTAATTTTCTCTTCTGTGTAGTTGGGCCAGGGGTAAGGAGGTTGGCAGGTCATGACTATATACTAGAGTTCCAAGCCTTACACTCTGTGTGCCAATCAATTCACTTATTACAAATTAATTTATACCCCTTTCATACTCTATATTGTAGTTCCTTATGACCTCTGACCACTAACTTCCACCTTCTACCTACCTACACACGCTATTACTCATTCTGGCTATGTGACTGTTTTTTGCCTCAAAAATTCAAGAAAGGTAATCATAATATAAAATTGTTGGGTTTTCTGATGTTTAATTTCAATGTCACTACTATAATGTTTTCTTCTATTAACTTTATTTACATGATGCAGTAAAGAGAACTTTTCTGGGGGCACCTGGGTGGCACAGTCGGTTAAACATCTGAATCTTGGTTTCGGCTCAGGTCCTAATCTCAGGGTTGTGAGATCGAGCCCCTCATCAGGCTCTGTGCTCAGAGTGGAGTCTGTTTAAGACTCTCTCTCCCTTTCTCTCTGCCCCTCCCTACCCTATGTTCACTCACTCTCTCTCAAATAAATATATCTTTAAAAAAAGAGAGAGAGGGCGCCTGGGTGGCTCAGATGGTTAAGCGTCTGCCTTTGGCTCAGGTCATGATCCCAGGGTCCTGGGATCGAGTCCCGCATCGGGCTTCCCGCTCCTTGGGAGCCTGCTTCTCCCTCTGTTTCTCTCTGTCTCTCATGAATAAATAAATAAAATCTTTAAAAAAAAAAAAAAAAGAGAGAGACAGAACTTTCCTGAAAACTACTATTTATAATACCAATCCTTTAAAAATGTGTTTTACATTAAATCAATTGAAAAAATAATCTTTGGGGAAAAATAAAGATGAAAGCTTTTTATACTCAGCTTACATTGCATTACTTTGCACATTCACTTACATGATTATAAGTGGTCTTATGCTATTTGAGTCTATTATCTCAACTGGACTGTCTATTCTTTAAAGGAAAGAACTATTATTCCATTCTCTGTGTTTCCCCTATGCAGTGCTTTATACAATATCTTATATACATTAGTGGCTTAACATGTTTTCTAATCTACTTTATCATTTTTTATACCATGATTCAGAATTTTATAGTAACTAGTTTTCAGAGAGCCATTAACAACAGTACCTGTGAAAACAGTGAGTACTGAAGCAAACCATGGGGTAATTTTTACCTGTTCCCAGTCTAAATAACCTACCAACCTTATATATGGGTCATTTTAATTTAGTTTGTCTAATAATGAGTTTATATTGACTTCAAAGTTTGTCTCCATAAAATACAGTATTTTAGCATTTAAAACTAAAAATTGGATCTAAATTAAACCAGGAGAACATGACCTCTAAAATTCCCTTTATTGACCTCTTATTTAGAATGAGTTGCCACTTGAAATGGATCAGCCTAAGATGAAATTGTGTGAACCAATTCATTTCAATGAAAATAAAATGCTTTTTAAAGAATCCCTGAATTTGTACAACAAAATTCAGCTATTCTACTATTTATCTAAAAAAAAAGAAGTGAAGAATACAACATTCCTCCCATGTACCTCTATCTCTCTACCTATAACTATACACATATACATGCAAACATATGTGTATTATTTGCTTGTCTTAAAAAAATGAAACAGTAGACTTAAAAAAGTTGTTACCTTAAAAAGGAGAGCAACCTCAGAATGAAAAGATAGACATAGAACATAGAACTCTAAGATATGCCTAGTTTTACATAGTGGACTTTGAATTCATGTAAATCTTTGAACATAATTTATAAAACAAAGCCAAATTGATATAAATGCAACCAATACCTAAAAATCAAAAGTAAAATGAAACAAACAAATGACAGTGTATTGGTGATACATCACGGGGAAAAACTGTTTAAAGTGGCTTTAAACAGTGATTTTTACAGAACTTGGTAGTATGTATCTTAAAGACAAAAAGTATTTGGGAGGAAAAGCAAACTTCAGCAGCTTTACTAATAATGTTTTTTAAACCACTGTGTTGAGGTATGACTGACACATAAAAAGCTGTACATACTTAATGTATACAACCTGATGAGTTTGAGGATAAGTACACATACACCTTTGAAACAATCACTGCCATCAAAGATATAAACGTATCCGTCACCTCCCAAAGTTATGTGTCCTCCTGCCCCCTTTATTATTATTATTTTGTGTATGTGGTAAGAATATGTAACAGAAGATGTCTTCTTAACAAATTTTAAATATACAATACAGTATTGTTAGCTCTACACTGTATAGTAGATCTCTAGAATTCATTTGTCTTATATAACTGAAACATTATACTCTTTAATTATCACCTCTCCATTTTCCCTCCCTTAGCCAATAGTACCTCCTCCTTCTACAAATTTGACTATCTTATATTCCACATATAAGCAAGATCATACAGCATTTGTCAGTAATCATATTGTTTATGATAATGGAGCCTGTTAAATGTATATGAGGAGATAAAGCAAATAAGTAATTAAATGGTGTCATTTACACCTTGGATTTTTAGTAAGAAGAAAGGAGATACAGATAAAAATAGAAGTTAATTAAAAAAAAAAAGTAATCCTGAATTTGAATTGGAAGTACCAAGATGAAACCATGATTTTTTTTTCTTAGCCAAAAAAGCCTAGAAAGAGCCGAGTTAGTATTGTTGGGCATCTCTAACATTTGTATTATGCTCTCTAAATATCACGTCCTCACTTGGAGAAGTGGCTGAGGGGAGGACACTAGACACAGAAGCATCAAGTGATGCCCTTAGAAATCCACTGGGTTTGAAACTCTTCTCGTCTGCCTCCACTGTGTAGCAGCAATCCTAAGCCCACAAGTGTTTTATATATTTTATAAAACAAGTGGCAGTCAGAGCTTCAAGTTCAATGGAACCTGAAGTATGTACCCTAGCAAAAAAAAAAAAAAAAAATCCTCTGCCCCACACATGAAAAACAGAATCTCAAATTTTGTAGAACCTAAGACTGTAGAGCTGAGAATCAAAAATTTCACAACTGAGTCAAAAAGATGATGATGGAAGGGGCCAATCATATACTACAACTGCTTTTTCTAATTCCCATATATTCTACTACCAAAGATATAGCACCTGATAGTGGCCATGAGTTCAGGACATATACCAACTCATAGAAGACAGAGCTAAAATCCTAGAGCTGATGCCTTAAATGAACATTTTCCAATGTTCTATTAAGCCAGCTGCTTCTGGGTAAGTTTATATATATGTTAAGACTAGTAAATATCTTTTTTTTTTTTTTTTAAGACTAGTAAATATCTTGTTCTAGGGCCTATCATAACACCTCCTTTATCATAAAATTAGTTATTTGGGCTGAAGTAACATTGTGTGGGTACCTGTGTTGAGAGATGAGACATCCTGGTGAGCCCTGGTGGTCATGATGGCAACATTTCAGGAGTGGAAGGCAAATCAATATCAAGTGTATGGTAAGGATCAATCTGGTGAGGATTCATTACTGATCACGAAGGACAGATGGTAATGATGTAACAAAACTGCCACAGAGTGGCTGACTAATCCACCTTGAGAAATGCTACCATCTTGAGTAGTCAGAATCCATTTCTGGTAATGGCAAGTCAAGACCTCAGCAATGGCAGTAGTGTGGTCAGGCTTATTGAGAAGGAACACATACTGTTGGGTCCACACAAAGCCTTCTGTCGTACCATCATGAACACACGCTTCATGGGCCCATTGGACCCGCCCTAGAATGTCCCTGTAGTTTCTGAGAGCTTCTCTGCAATGGAGGCTCGCGTATGCATTAACATAAAATTCTATTACTCCCAATTCCATTGATTGATCTATACACTTCTCCTTTAGACATCCTTGGACCTGCTCCTCTGATTCTGTCCTTTAATGACCCTAACCAAATCATTTACCACTAGACAGCCATCTGTGTATATCTGCATTTCAGTCCACTTATCCTTGTATAAAAAGCAAATAACTAAGTTTCTGCTCAGAGCTCTAGGCACTGAAAGATTACTTTTTACCTCTATTAATCAGAGTGAGCCCAAAATATGACAACCATGCACTTTGGGCTAGTACTGCTCACCTGGGTCTAATACAAACATACTGAATAATTTACAGATTAAATCCTCTAATATTGTCACTTTGCTTTAAAATAATGAGAGAGGGAAATGATGGCTAGTAACTGGGCAAGGTATAGAAGAAACAAGTTGATAATTCTTAAAGCCTAGCAGTGGCTACAAAAGTGTGCCTTATACCATTTTCTCTACTTTCATATGTGGTTGCAATATTCCCTAATACAACATTAAAATAAAACTCCCACTACTAAGTTCTGGCAAGCATGCAGTGAAACTGCATATGCAATAACATGGGGAAAAATCATCTTAGCAGTTGGTATGATAATGCTTTTGTAGAGAAAGACTTATTCTGTAGAGAAGATAACAATCATTTCAATAAGATAGTATGTGCTTAGTGATATGGCCACTCTTTACAAACTTTAGTAAAGCTACAAAAAAAAAATGCTTGATATATTCAGATTTTCTGGGAAATCCAATTAATGAATTCAGTTTTGAATTAAGGTTAGGGAGGTGCCAAAATACAATCAGCCAGAGCAGGAAAGGATGACAGCTGGCAAATGGTTTACACAACGTGACAGGTAGTCTCTAAAGATGGATATCATCAATTCATTCCCTTTACATATATACTTGCTACTTTGTCATCCAGAAGGGAATCTATTTTCCCTCTCCTTGAATCTGGTCTGGCCTCGTGCTTTGCCTTGACCAACAGAATGTGGCAGAAGTGGCACCATGCCAGTTCCAATTTTAGCCTCTAAGAGGTATGGCAGCTTCTGCTATCTCTCTGGGAAGAAATCAACAATATTATAAGAAATGTGAAGGTCCTGAAACCACCATGTTGTGAGGAAGCCCAAGGTAGATACATGGAGTGTCTACATGAAGGAGAAACCAGGAACCAGACACATGACCTGAGTCCCAGACCAACATCTGAGCAACCATCTGAGCAATACCAACAGAGGCTCCAGACTTTATGAGCAGAGATAAAATGTCCCTGCTGTACCATGTCTGAATTCCTGATTCACAGAGCCATGATTAAATAAAATAACTGCATTTTAAGCTACTATTTTGGGGGATAGTATGCTATGAAAAATAGATAAGTAAATGTCTAACAATAATATACTACATTCACTAGACAGAGATTTATAATTCTTTATGAATGATAGCAGTTAAAACAGCAAATGTTTACAAAGTAATGATGGATGACAAATTGATATACAACATTACATGTGTACTCTGATTAAAATTGAATATAAAAATAATGAAAAGAGATATAGGAATATTATATTAATGACCTAATATTTGTGTTCAGAGTTGATATTAACTAAATTTACTGAGTATACAATAGAGTTTATTTTTATTTCATGACCATCACATTCCAAACAGTGTTCACTCAACTTGTTTTATGCCCAGAGATTTATAATTGCTTTGGGACTGTATGGTACCAGGATAATAGAAAAAGAGCTAAGCTTAGAAAATCAGCAGAAAAACGATCACCATTTTCTTTCTGAATCATGCCTGGGGTGTGTAAAATCCTCTATAACAAAATGCCTGGCCTAAGGTACTCTTTAAATAAGTAGTAGTTGACAAGAAGAGAGAAAGAGTGGAAGAAAAAAATGACAAATTTTAGATCTTGATTTTAAGCAGGAGTTACCCCAATATAAAAAAATGCACCTCAAGAAAGATACTGTAAGACCTAATGCAAAAAAAAAAAAAAAAGCTAATATGGAATATTCTCCCTTTATTACCAGCATTTATTTTAAAATTAGTTGGTTGAGCAGTAGAGCACATTTCCCAAAGAAATGACTGAACACTGGTATTATGCCAGAATGAGGTTTGGCTCTAGAAAGGAGCCATGAGATTTGCTACTGGTTACAAAACTAGAAGAGGGCCAAAGAACCAGCAAATCAAACTAACCACAAAGACTTTAATATATTTTCTGGCTTCATGATGAGATTAGGTTTGGAGACCTGTTGGAGTTATGAAAGTATATAACTCCAGAAACATTTGACACTACCAAGATCTCATAGATTCATAATTTTACTGGTTGACAAATTATAATTGAATAAGACATTTTCTTTTTTTTTTTTTTAAGATTTTATTTATTTATTTGAGACAGAGAGAATGAGAGACAGAGAGCATGAGAGGGAGGAGAGTCAGAGGCAGAAGCAGACTCCCTGCCGAGCAGGGAGCCTGATGCGGGACCCGATCCAGGGACTCCAGGATCATGACCTGAGCAGAAGGCAGTCGCTTAACCAACTGAGCCACCCAGGTGCCCTGAATAAGACATTTTCTTTATTGATAAACACATGTGCAGGTCTTCCTCTAGAGAGTAACATAGCATTTAACATTTAATTTATACTTGGGCCATCAAAACTATTTCAGCAACATGGCTATTTAACCTAGGATTATATTCTTATCATATATAAGGAATTATTACAGTTCTCTAATTCATAGTTCTGAAAACAAATATCAGCAAAAATAAACTCAAAATATGTCATTTAAATAAATATATTTCCATATGTAACAACTCTACTACTGTATACAATTCACATTCATTACAAATCCCTTTTTAATCATATTAAAGACACACAGCCATCCTAACTTGGGATCACAAGATTTTAGAGATTCTAATGGGGGTTTTTAACTAGGTCCCTACCTTGGATCCATCACTTAAGAGCTATGTGAACTCAGGGAATTTAAATTCTGTCTCAGTTTTCTCATCTTTGATGCACTTCCTCCTAAGTTTGTTAATAAGTTGAAAAAATTCCCTCGTGAGAGTGTTTAGAATAGCACATGGGACTTGCTAAGTACTCAGTAGTAACTTAGTAAGTACTTTAGTAACATCTAACCTGATTTACAGTACAAACTTCCCATGAAAAAAAGTTAAAAGAAGATCATAGTCATTGATGAGGCAGATTGGCCCACTTTCTAAAGAAGGCATACTATGCATGTTGACTTTCACTGTAATTTCCTTCCTCCTGGAGCATTACCTTTCTAATATTCCCAAAGTTCTAGATAACCAACTTGCATATCGAATCTCTGGAGGATAACTTCTAATTGTTTAAAGTACCAAAAGGATGAAATCTCTTCCTTTATTTTTTATTTTTTTTTTTTTAAGATTTTATTTATTTGACAGAGAAAGAGAGAGAACAAGTAGGCAGAGTGGCAGGCAGATGGAGAGGGAGAAGCAGGCTCTCCGCTGAGCAGGGAGCCTGACGTGGGGCTCGATCCCAAGACCCCAGGATCATGACCTGAGCCGAAGGCAGCTGCTTAACTGACTGAGCCACCCAGGTGCCCCAGAAATCTCTTCCTTTAAAGCATTTAGAAATCAGTAAGTAAACCCAAATGGAAAATCTGACCTACACAAAGTGTTGCTAACTTGGAATATTATTTTCAAATATATAATATTTAAAATGGGAGCAGTTTACGTAAGGATATTTTATCAGTCATGCTATTATTATGTATCAGTCAACTGAAAGACGGGCACTAGAGAATAAAATATGTACAGTGACTTTCCCAAGGTAATACAGAACCTGGATGATTATTCCTGAGTCCTTAAATCCCTGTATATCTTGACTGGCCATGTGCCCGGGTATTGTATGTTGGCCTACATCAAAAGGCATAGGTGAAAATTGCTTTATGTGATGTGTCTGGCCTGACTTAGAAAATGTCTCAGAGGAGCAAGATGGTGAAGGAGTAAGAGACAGAAATTTCCTCTGACCCCAGGAATTTGGCTAGATAGTTATCAAACCATTCAGAATACCTACAAACTCAACAGGAGATCGAAGAAAAGAATAGCAGCAACCCTCTGAACAGAAAAGTGACCACTTTCTGGAAGGTAGAACATGTGGAGAAGTGAACCCGAGGCGTTATTCGGGAGGATAGACGGCAGGGGAGGGGGCCTCCATCAGCCCCTACTGGCAAGTGATAGAGCAGCAGAGCACAAAATCGGAACTTTTAGAAGTCGGCTCCGCTGAGGGACAGCGCTCCAGTGGCTAAGTGGGGGGTGGAACCCTCCCTGGGACAGTGTGGTCTCAGGACCCTCGGGGTCACAGAAAGACCAGGGGTGCCTGAGTGTGGCAGAACTCCCAGGTATTGGAACGGGGAAGCCGGCTGCAGAGATGGAGCCAAGGAGCGGGCTTTCGGCTCGGGGTTGCCATAAACCATGATCTGCAGCACAGTCGGGCCAGTGCTCCTCCAGCAGGGACCCAACAAGCAGCAGATCTGTGGAGACTCCCCTTCCACCCCCGGGAGGAGCGGCACGGAAGCGCACCACAGGGATCTGCTGGGTTTGGAGACTCCACACAGGGTTATGTGCCAGAGATAGAAATGCTCGGTCACAGCTGGGTGAGCACGGAGTGCGGCCGGAGACCGGGGAGACAGGAGTGATTCCTTTTCTCTGGGGGCTCACTGAGGAGCGGGGCCCCGAGTTCTCAGCTCCTCTGGGGTGGAGATTGGGAGGCCGCCACTTTCACTCTAATCCTCCAAAGCTGTAGGGAAAGCTTGCAGGGAACAAAAGCTCCCAAGAGCAAACCCAAGCAGATTATTTAGCCTGGCCCCTGGCAAAGGCAGCGCAATTCCACCTCGGGCAAAGACATTTGAGGACCACGGCAACAGGCTCCTCCCCCCAGAAGATCAGCAAGAACAGCCAAGACCAAGTTTACCAATCAATGAGAACCGCAGAACGCCAGCACTAGGGGAATACAGCACAGAGAATTCATGGCTTTTTTCCCCATGGTTCTTTAGTCTTTCAAAGTTAGTTTTTTTAATTTTCTTTTTTTCTTTTTCTATTTTTTTAACTGAATTTTTCTTCTTTCCTCTTTCAACGAACATCTTATCAATTCCGTTTTTAAAATTTTTTAATTTTCATCTTTACAGTCATATCCCATCCCTTCATTGTATTTACCCTTATTTTTTGTATATATATTTTTCTTTTGTTAAAATTTTGGGATACAGTTTCTTCTAACAGACCAAAATATACCCTAAATCTAGTGTATGATGTTGTCCTAGTCTCCCGCCTGGTAACATTCTCTCTCTCTATTTTTTAATTTTTTTCCATTCCTTTTTCAACCAACTTCTTATTTTATCAATTCCTTTTTTAAAATCTTTTTTAATTTTCATGTTTACAGTCATATTCCATCACTTCATCGTATTTACCCTTATTTTTGTATATATATGTTTTACTTTCTTTAAAATTTTGGGAGGCAGTTTCTTCTAACAGACCAAAATACACCCAAAATCTAGTGTGTGGCTCTGTTCCATTCACCAGTCTGATCATATTCTTTTTTTTTTTTTCCCCCTTTCTTTTCCCCCCCAGTTTCGGGTCTCTTCTGATTTGTTTAGTGTATATTTTTCTGGGCTCGTTATTACCCTTTTAGCATTTTGTTCTCTCATTCATCTATTCTCCTCTGGACAAAATGACAAGATGGAAAAACTCACCTCAAATAAAAGAACAGAAGGCAGTACTGACTGCCAGGGACCTAATCAATACAGACATTAGTAATATGTTGGAACTAGAGTTCAGAATAATGATTAAAAAGATACTAGCTGGGCTTGAAAAAAGTATAGAAGATACTAGAGAATCCCTTTCTGGAGAAACAGAAGAACCAAAATCTAACCAAGTCGAAATCAAAAAGGCTATTAATGAGGTGCAGTAAAAAATGGAGGCTCTGACCGCTAGGATAAATGAGGCAGAAGAGAGAATTAGTAATATAATAGATCAAACAATGGAGAATAAAGAAGCTGAGAAAAAGAGAGATAAACAACTACTGGATCACGAGAGGAGAATTCGAGAGATAAGTGATACAATAAAGCGAAACAACATTAGAATAATTGGGATCCCAGAAGAAGAAGAAACAGAGAGGGGTGGAAGGTATATTGGAGCAAATTATAGCAGAGAACTTCCCTAATTTGGGGAAGGAAACAGGCATCAAAACCCAGGAGGCACAGAGAACTCCCCTCAAAATCAATAAAAATAGGTCAACACCCTGACATCTAATAGTAAGACTCACAAGTCTCAGAGACAAAGAGAAAATCCTGAAAGCAGCTCGGGACAAGAGGTCTGTAACTTACAATGGCAGAAACATTAGATTGGCAGAAGACCTATCCACAGAGAACTGGCAGGCCAGAATGGACTGGCATGATATATTCAGGGCACTAAATGAGAAAAATATGCAGCCAAGAATACTATATCCAGCTAGGCTATC